>NW_009924209.1:19796-69098 GCF_000696875.1 Nestor notabilis | reverse complement strand
ATAAGTAATTTTATTTTTTTATTTTATTATTATATGAATTTACTAATTTGCATGCACTCAGGGACCCTGGGAGAAAAAAGGTACTTTGAAAAAAACCATTCTCAGAGTGAATGAAAATGCTGAATGAACCCACAAGAAGCATGCTTTTCTTTACAATAAAATAACATTTTTAACTGTTAACACAATAAAATGGCTTATATTTATTTGCCCATCTTCAGTGTTGCAATAAAATATTTTAATCCCTTTAAAACTCACACCTGCTTTTCAAGTATTTGTCAGACTCCGGTTGAGATATGGAGGAATGTAATCTTCATGAGTGAGTATAGTCAGAACTGTTCTACAAGACTACATGGTCTTTCTGTGTACGGGGTTTCCAGTACATTCACAAAACACACACTGTATATTTCTTATGTGAAATGTTTAGGTTGCGGATAACACAGAGTTTGGAACATATTCCAGACAAGTGGTTCTTTCCTTTTCATTAGCATATGCATCATATAAACCAAGTCCACTGGTTTATATTCATTTGAACAGACCAACTTTAAAATGAACACAAAGAGTTGTTTTCAAAAAACCATTTCTTTCACTATGCTAAATAGCACTGACTGAAAGTTCCCAACAGAAGCTTTAAAAGGAATTGTTAAAGTTTTAAAATATAAGAGATTGAGGTCGGAAAGGCAATAAAAGTCACAAGAGTGTGATGGCATTATTTTAGAATAATAATCTTATTTTAAGATATGAAAATACTGAAACAATCATGCCAGCATAAGAAATAATTATACCATAATTCAGAAGTGCATAATTTATCAAAACAATAGAGCAGTCATGGTTAGATGCAACATAATATTCCTGTATAAGATATAAATACGTACTGTACAATCGTTCCTTTTTATAGTTATTTTACATTTAGTCCTCATCCAAATTAAGCTGAGTACTTCTATGTATGAATGGCATTACGAAATAAACACAACTCACAACAGGGCTTTATTACCGCTACTGCACCACCATGGCATGCAAGTAACTATGTAGTCAACTATAAACAGTAAAATGTCATCATCTTCCCGAAATAAAAAGAACATGAAAAATACAGATATAGTAGTAAACATCAATTATCTTTTTATATCTTTCGTATTTACCAAAAGTCTATCATTACATGAGGCATTTATACCTCTGTACCACTCTCCTGTACTAGTATGGTGGCAATTTGGAGTTGAGAAACTAGACTTTCAACAAGCTTGTACAAAACTACTAGTTTCATATGATACTGCTGTTACCATGTAATGCGTAAATGAAAATATGACACATCTGCTACCTACCCCTTAGCATTCTCTTACTTTTTTGTATATTCATGAATTTTGAGTAACTAAAACGACTGAGGGCAATTAAAGCTGCTTGCTAGGTTATCTGTTGTGGTGACTGAGCCCCTCAAAGACTAATGGCCTACAGAAAGGAAACTCTGTCATCTGCTTTTTGTTGCCAAGAACTAATTATGTGAGGTTCCATTCTGGATGTTGGGTCTGAGAAGCACTTTTGGAAGCAGCTTGGCTTTCTAAATATTTTTTAATTTACCTTTTGTTATGCAGGGTAATTCCTTAACTGGTGTGAAAGTGAGAATGAAATTTTGCAGCTGGGATAAAAAAGCACCCATACTTTACTATAAAAACAAGGGTCAAAGTGCTAACTGGGATTCATTTCTTCTGCTTGGACGTCAGGGCAATGGAAACTAGAACATTTCAATATTGAAATGGGAGCAGGTAGAATAACAGCAGTTAAACTCTCATTAGATTTGTAATCTTGGAGACTTTCTTGGGAAAATAAAAAGCAAACTTTATGCAGAAGAAGCTTTTCCTTGCTGAATTAATTTTGCTAATCAGTTAATCGGCATGGAGGACCCACATGTGCTCTTTGTAAAACATATCGTTCAGAATAGACTGTTAGGTACATGAAATCCCACCCGTCACATTGCTGAAGCCCAGATTATGTTCCTGAGGCTTTTGCAAGGTAAAGAAAAGTAATCATGAAATGCTCAAAGCAAGTTTTTTTTATGGAATTAACTTTCAAATATCACATGTGGTATTCTTGAGTTATACCTATGCTAAATTCAAAAGCTGCCAACCTATTTCAGGCAACGATAAAAGAACGTCTAAATCCAAATGATCCTCTTTAGTTCCTGCTTGCTGGAAAGAAAACTTAATGTTGATTACAAGCAAAGAACTATACAATTCTCATTGTTATATTAAGCTATACAAAAATGTCCTATAGTTTCCTGGAATTTGCTTGGTTTTCAATTATACAATTTCCTTCTACATTACAAAACAATGTACAGTTTTCCTAGTTCTGTTCAAGGATTTTTCCCTGCTCTGATACGTTTAGGATTAAGAATACTGAGTATTTTATTTCATAGTTCATTGATCCACTCTTTCTAATAAAGCTCATCAAACATACCTACCGTAAGTTTGTTCTGCTTTGGGGTATAGTAGGCTGTGTGACTATAGCAGAGCACAGTACCTCATGTGTTCATTCGCAGATTTGCCTCCATAAAAACTGAGGCTGTAGTATAGCTTTCAATGGAAGCCATTTAAAAAGAAAACATTACAGAATATACAAGTGTAGTTTTTGAATCTCAGACACAAGTTCCTTGACGTGTTGAAAGATGATGTTTTCGATTTCTGACTCCTGAACTCTTATCTTTACAGTCCGCAGGCTTCTGTTGCGAAATGTCTATCAGTGCACTTGCAATTGCAAGACCTGTAAGATAAATAAAGCAAAACCAAAATTTAATGCCCAGCTTTCCTGAGAAGAGTTCCAGAGCAGTGTGATGGTTCCTTTTGTGCCAAATATTTTGTACTTTCCCAGAAGCAATAGGTTTTACTTCGGAGTTAGATAACAAGTTTCTAAAATGCTGCCTGGTAACGGTGAAGAAACAAGGGAAGACCAAAAAAAAAAGTGCACTTCAGACACTATACTGGAAATCAGAAGAACTGAGTTCTGTTTAAGTCTCATTGATTTGTTGTGTGATCTTAGCATCACCTCTCTTTATCACCATTTTCTTGCTTGTGTGGACCAGCAGCAGCTCTCTGACATGGATTTTCTCTTATTAAAAGTTTGTGCATTGCCTGTAGAAATGGCTGAAACTATCGGCCAATTGAACATAAAAGAGAAATGGAGACCACAGTTAAGACAAAATTGTATTCTTGAATATTTCCCTTTGCAATGTATGCGCCTCCCTGATTTGGAAATAATCAGAGGTTAGTGTTTACCATGAACAAAAAGATAGGAAAATATCTGTCCAGAATGCATGGATTTATGAACAGACAGTGAACCATGACGGTGTTGACCTCAAAAAATTCTAAATGATCTCAACTCACCAAACCCCTCCTGTTTCAGATTCTGTTTAAGTTGTTGATATTTCAAGACCATTTATAATCTTAACAGGGCATTACAGAGGGCTTAGGAAACGAGTAGTTCAAGAATTTACTCTTCCATTTTCTTGTTACTGCATACTTGCTAGAAATTACTGACTTCTGCTGAAATGTTGTGATTGACAACACACTTAATATATGGTAGATCTGAATTTCTAAATTCACACAGGCAATATTACAATGAAATGGATTAAGAGTACTCACATCATTCATATTTTCTACTGCACCACAGCTGCAATAAAACTATGACACTTATGACTGAAAAATCACATCTATATAAACCCATAATATACATAAAGATGACGCTGGTTCTCCATTCTGCCCCATACCTCTCAATCTCTAACCAAAACCAGTACACAAGGAAACCTTTGAAAGCACTTTCCACCATGATGAATAGGCAACCTCTATTTTTTAACCCAGGCTAATACCAAGCTCAGTTTATCTAGTACAGAAACTCATTTTGCAATGGTTTTCATGCATTCCCTCATTACAACACTTATCTGCTAAGAAACTCTGCAAAGAACATTTTTCACTTAGAAGAGCTTCTACAGGGTTCTTTCTGAGTGTATGATATACTGTCAGATCTGCTTCATGTTCCCAGTAGCCCAAAAAAAAATCTATGCTATTGCACACTGCAACACTACCTTTCTTAATTCACAAAAATGTTACAAGAAGTAATTAATGTGATACAGCTTTTTGAAAATGCACGACACTATACTGTAAAATGCTAAGTACAATTATCATTGCTACATTGCAGGATATGTAAAAGCCAAGATTAATTAAGTCATTCTTCTCACATACACATATATTCCCTGCCATAAGCTAGTGATGCCTTAAATTGGACTTTGAGAAATTGAATTTGTGAAATCTTTGATGCACCTTTAAAGTATCAGCAGTATCTGGTATTAGCAAATTCAGGGATAAAAACTAAATAACACATTTTGATGGTTGCTTACATGTGATGCTGTATTTAACAGCTAGGCTTAGGGAGTAGGCTAAATGGAATGAATGTTATAAGGAAAACAGATTTTCTATTTTTTATGAGATATTTAAAATATACTTTGATGTATGATGCTAACCTCATTTCACTTAACAATTAACAAAAAGGAAGAACAATTTCCTTCAAATCTAATGCTGCATACGGGGATACACTGGCATGCTCTCGGAGTTCCATTAAAATCAGGTCACTATAAAAGATCATTTTTCAAAATGTCACACAAATCATCTGATGAAATTCATTTATTATGTTCTCTACGCCTAGCATAGTTTCTTGTTATCAAAGCAATACAATTAACCAGGGGAACAATTCATTATTTCAGACTGGCAGTCTAAAGGAATTTCATTTACCAAGTCAAGCTGATGCACAGACACTGCAAGCAAGAAGAATTTACATCAAAATACAACAGAACATTTGATAAAAATGCTGTGGCTTATGTATCCATTAAAAGGAAAAAAAAACCCAAAACCAACCCAAACTCAAAACACTCCCTTTATTATACAGGTTTCATATCTAAACAACAAATGTGAATACATTTATAGTTATTAAAGTTGGAACTGTAAATCATACAGTGCTCTATATCTGTTACCTCAGTTCATAAGTTGCTGCACATAACTGCCTTCCACAAATTCTGCCATTTAAATATCCTATCTACCATTCAAACTGGTATTTTCCAAACCAGTACATGTCTCTGGTTTGCTTCTGACACCTGAGTAAAGTGGCAGAAAGGAACAGTGCAATCGGTAAGCATTCCACATGTAGAATCAACGAGTCACCTCTAATAGACTAATTTCTGGAAATTCAAGCCTAGTTGCAGAACTGGACCTATTTTTAAGCTTAGTTTGTTTTTCTACTGAATGTTATAGAAATAACCTGACCTAGTTCTATGCAGCTAAAACAGTTTCTAACTTGTTTTAAGGATATGTATAGGAAGATCATTAAGAAGTGAGCCCAGTCAAAAACATATGTGGAAAGTATGTATTTGTGAGAGAGAATTCAATTCACAATGAGAAAAATACCAGAGAAAGCAATATGAACTTGGTTATCTTTAGCAGAACTATTGTCTTTCCTAATGGAAGTTAAATGGCAATAGTATATTCTCAGGAAGTGTCTAATCATAAAATTACTGGTGTGTGAATTTTTTGTCCTTTTTCCCCCCCTTTTTTTACAATAATGCAAAACAATTAATAAGGAGAGGAACAAAATACAGCACATCAAATGAGATTTGCCTCGAAAAGCGTATTCCCAATTTATGTACAAACGGCACTTTAATTCTGCATTCAAACAAAAGCATTTGAAAAAGTCATTCATTTTGAGATGCTTTCCTCCCAGTCTCTGTAAAACAGGCAGTACTATATATTTTAATTTTGCAGCAAAACAGCTTCATTAGGCGTGAAAGGTTAATTGCAGGTTTAAGTGCAGTTCAGGGAACAGTGCACGGGTCTGTAGTGAATAGCACAGTCTGCTACAAGAAGGCTGAGTGCTATAAACTGTTTGCCCTGCTGAAATGTTTTACTACCTCATTTACTAACTGTCTTCTTTTACTGCTTGTATTTGTAGTTCTTCTAAACCTTTAATAGCTACAGTTTTATTTCACTGTAATCAGATTTAAATGGAAATACCCATGCTGGGATGCTTAAACATTTTTTCTCTGATTGTATACAACTACATTTGAACTGATGTAAGGCAACGCTATCTCTCAAAGTAGAAAAAAACTTACATTGAAAAAGTTAGTCTTACATGCTGGCGTGCATATTTAAAACCTTTTCTTCCTCTTCTATTGTTCATTTTAATGAGAAATGCAGAGTTCTTACTATCCCCTTCGTTAAAAGCAAAGGAACAAAGAATGACCTCAGATTCATGGTTAGGCAGATACCTGGAAATGTTTTTTTCAATTTAAATTTGTATTATTCACAGATAAGATTTCGATATATATCTTCATTTGATTAAATTCTGCATGTTTTCATTGTTATGCAGAATCAGAACATTCAGAAAGCTGGAGACAATAAAATAACTACAACTCAGGTGGATCAATTAGATTTGTCTGACATTTTAACCAAAATTATAGACATTGCTTAAGGTGACCTTAAGCAATGAAAATAAAATGACAGCTGCCACGCCAAAAGACTTAAACAGAAAAGACTGGGTAAATGCTATACTATCAAAGTAACAGCTTCACCCTTCAGCACCCAGCAGTCTTTGTGTTACTTCCATTTGTTGATTCTTTAAAGACGTGTTACTGTACATGCTCACCTAATAATGGACAGAGCCCTTTTATCATAAAGGGTCTGTTCTTTGAAGTCTTTCCCTTGTAGAAGATGCAATGACCATGAAGATCTGTACAAATAGATCTAAAGCAGTTTGAAGACATACAAAGTAATGAGAATTTCAGACTCTGGTGCCTCATGAAGATCACCACAGCACACACCAAAGCCAGCGAAGACAATTTCATGCTCATCAATAAAACTACCAGTTATTATGCAGGGAAGTTTAATGAGTTCTGTCATTTATCATTATTTCAAGTCTATAAAAAATTGTTTTGTAAATATCAAATGTATATTATGTGCATATAAATGACATCTATATACATACCCACCTTGTTAATAATGCAGTTTTGTATTATCTATTTCTTAATTTGATGAAGCAGATCACATTCACCATAGCCTTTATGGATGCATACCACGTGTGCACACCAGGACTACATATACTTACTCTTCATAGAAAATATGTTTGTAAGCTATAGAGTCTATAATGGTGGAGGAACATAAGTTCCAAGAAGGTTGTTAATAGGTAGGTGTTTGTGAGATATTGTACTAGGAATATTATTATTCAGTTCAGATGTTTGGCAAAATTTTCACAAGTCTGGTACTTCCTGTACTTTTCCTGTTGTCTCAACGGAATTTTCTCCAAGTGGACTAACTCATGATTAATTTTCATGACCAAAAAGACCAGAATGCTGTTTGTGCCTCATGCTTGAATGCTATAGATCAAGTCATATCAGCAAATGCCCAAAAGACACATAAAAATGGAACCAGACAAAATTTGGGATTCAAGAGCATGAGACACAAAACCTTCTCCTAAACATGTACAAACTTGATACTGAGGCGCCTACTTTCCAGAAGAAAAATTAAAAGTCATCTGAAGTTCAAGCCTGTACATAGCTAGAGAAACCACTGCATCTCTCAACAGAGCTGAGTTCATTTTAGAGTCAGAAAACAGTCAAATCCTTCATGTGTGTCTGAGGGTCCTGATCTGGCAGGTGTGCCTAGACAATATCCAGAGATCACAGACTTAGTCGCAGAGAAAAAACATCATAAGGAACTGCCAAGAAGAATAAGCATCTTCATAACCTGTCATATTGAATGCTTTCTTATTTGAATTAGATTTCTAAAAAAAGGACAAGGCTGACAGCACCTCAAAATCACAAATTCTTTTAATGGGCTTCTCTTCCTCTTTGGTGCGTGGAGGTGTACTTTAAGCAGACACCACTCTTGCTATGCAAAAGATATATTAAAGAAGCTAAACTAACTGGGAAATTACTTTGGGCAAGTAACCTCATCATTTTTTTTCAGTGTTAATTTTTGCTAGATGGGAAGACAGCCAAGAGTCCAGGAGGCATGTTTTCCTTTTCTTATGCATATAACTTAATTAAATAAGTAAAATATGAGGCAGAGCTTAAACCATAACAATAATAAACTAATGATAGTGTGGAATTAAATATCCACACACTAGTGGAGAGGAGATGTCATGCTCCTTTGTATTATACCCTTGGTATTTAGTAATAACAGCCATCTACAAGGGACTTAGAAACTCTGAGTTCCAGAATAGACTTATAAATTACTTGCCATCAGTTTGTGGGAAATGCAGACTATACAATAAAGGATCTTTCATGAAATGTTCAGCCTTTCCCAATTTTTCTCATTTTGAAAAGGACATGGCCCCACATATCTGTGTGAAAGACTTGCGCTTTAAGTGGCCGGTAGTGATTTTTTTGTATATGGTCAGGCAATTTCTCCTTCTCTTTCAGTGTAAGACATCTGTAGTTTAGTCTGTAATCTAGCTCTGTACAACATCTGGTGCCTTTAAACTATTCAGCCTGCCAGTGGCTAAGAGACAGTCTGAGGTCTCTCTGGCTATGGACAGGCAGGGATAGACTATGCATTTTGTGAATGCTCTTGTCTGTTCCACAGGGCGAACAATGTACTGATGAAGGGGACCGACTGATGAGGTGCAAACACCATGGCAGTGGAATTGCTGCAATCTAGTTTTGATTAACTGAAGCTTTTTTCTCCCACCCTCAACTCAAGCCCTCCTGGAACACGAAAATCATAGACTTGGTTCGGTTTGAAAAGACCCTTAAGATCATCAAGTCCAACTGTTAACTGCCAAGTCCACCAGTTAACCATGTCTCTGTGCGCCATACCTACACATATTTTGAATACCTCCAGGGATGGCAACTCCATTACTTCTCTGTGCAGCCTGTTCCAATGCTTGACAACCCTTTTAGTGAAGACATTTTTCCTAATACCCAGCCTAAACGCCCCCTGGTGCAACTTGAGGCTGTTTCCTTTTGTTCTAGCACTTGTTACCTGGGAGACCGACCCCACCTTACTACAACCTGCTTTCAAGTAGTTGTAGAGAGCAGTAAGGTCTCCCTCCTTTTCACCAGACTAAACCCCAGTTCCCTCAGCTGCTCTTTCACTGATTACTTTTAAAAGGAGCTAATATGAGACTATTGCATTTAGCTGGACTCTATCATCAGACCCGTACATCAATCCGCCCTGTGCACTTGTCAAGGGAAGGCAGCACAGGTGGAAGCAGAAATGCACTTACTTAACAAGTGGGAGAGGAAGACTGAAATAATGGCTGACCTGAACTGGAAGAGGACCCCTCATCTGAAACTGCGTAAGAGATGATAGGCAGCGAATGGTAAGTCATGGCAGGTCTTGAAGATGCATAATGACATTTGAGGAAATAGAAAAAGGGAGTATGTGAAGGTACGAAAAAATTATTTCTGTGATAAAGAAAAAAATAGTCAAGAAAAAGATTTGAAATAAATGTGGTTAAGACATTAGTTGTTCAATGTGGCAGTAATTCAGAAGTAAGCTGCAAGGATCCCAGGCAAGGGCTTTTGTTTTCCAGTGCAGAGGGAAGATGGTGTTTTGGAGAGGCTGGGGCAGCAGAATTCAGCAAGCCTTATGCGCTCTGGTGGTGAGAAAGGAAAGGAATGACAGTCAAAGAATGCTTGGGCAAGAGCAGAGGGACAGTGAGGGTAATAGTGTCAGCTTAAGGGAAAACAGTGGAATACAAACCAGTATGAGGAAATGGAAAACATCGAGGGAATGAAAAATAAACTACATAAAAGTGGTCTGTAACTTAACGTGTTGGTGAAGGGCAACCCAAATCCAGGTGTACAGAATACAGACTTCCATCAAATACACACATTTTCTACAAATAAAGGAAGAAACTGAACTACATATACTCTCCTAAGATCTCTGACACATTACTTTGAAAAAAATCTTTAAATTTGAAGAGTGAAGCACACCTTAAGCTATGATGGTTAAACAACATTACCAGGTTTATTATCTGTTTCTTGGACTCTATTCCTTGGGGCTCCCTGGTAAAGCTTGTCACGGATTTATCCAGTGATATTAAGAATATGATTTACTTCAAAGACTAAAAAAACCCTAAAAATAAAAATTAAAAAAAAAAAGGAACTGTAGTTGACTTCTAAGTCTAAAGATAAAACTTTCTTCTCAAAACCTCTTACTGACTCACTGTAGATATTACAATAACCTTGGGAAATGGTTACAGTTAGTCTAGTTTAGTAATAGTTCCTAATGCTGCAATACTTATCAGCACTAGATTGCAATTAACAAAGCAGGCACCACATTTAGTCAGGAAGCACACTCTTCCCACAGAATAGCAGAGCTAAGAAAACTAAAGCTTCTTGATATTTTTATCTCAGAAGTTTTATCATGGCAGTAGTTACAGACAGCTGATCTATTGTTAGATCATTATTTTATTCCATTATTGTAATTTCTGGACCTTGAACCACAATTGGTATTTACAGAAACCCAAGAATGCCCCTAACTGTTCCATTATCTTGCTCAACATGGCTTACTTTGTACAAAGCGATGACAGATTGTGTGCAATTTTGCATTTATAGGATACATAACATTTTCAGAAAGCTATCAATCAAGTACATGAATGACAAATCACTTGTAATTCACAAAATGTTATTTTAAGGTACTAGCAAAACAAGATCTTTGGTTTTTTAGATGATGGCCATTAAAAACACCTAAAAACAAATACTATGAGGGTAACTGAGCACTGGCACAGGTTGCCCAGGGAGGCTTTGGAGTCTCCATCCTTGAAGATATTCAAAAGCCATGTCCAGACAGTCCTGTCCAACTGGGTCTAGGTGGTCCTGCTTGAACAGGGGGTTGGACCAGACGACCTCCAGAGGTCCCTTCCAGCTTCAACCACTCTGATTCTGTGAATAATCTCCTTAGATTACGTGCAGACTTCACACAGATTAATTCCTTGATGCTCTCTCACTGCATATTGCACATCATATGTTAAAGTGCAAGTAATTACACAGGTTTTCATAATGGACAGTAGTATTTGAAACATTTGGATTACATTTTTAGTTTGATTACATCTTCTTTCCATTGATTCATTTATCCATATGTTATGAAAACCATCTCTATTCTTGTGATGTTGTGCAGCTGTTTAATTTGTTTTCAAGAAAATCACTATAAACTAATTTGCTACTCTGCAAGAATTTGGTGAGATGCATTAATCATGCCAGAATCTAATTTGGTCTTGTAAACCTATTTCTGTAGAAGAGAAAAAAATCTACGACTACTTGGGAGTATTGAAGAAGTGCTATTTTCACATATTCTTAGCAATTCCTGGTTTGATACAAACAAAATCTGAATTGGTTTTGTTTATAAGTCAGTATCACAGCTGTGACCCAGTTGGGGTTAGTTTATGAACCTTTCTATAGTAATTAGACACATTTGGATCACAAAAGCCTCCTCCAGACCAGTATGCTTGAGGTTACTTGTCCAGTGTTATTTTGCTCTTTGCCTCTATCTTCAGCAATGTCCTTTTATTGGGATCATGCATACCAGAGAAAAATGATGACATGAAAACTGTAAAAAACATTCTTAAAGCTTTTTACTCACATCTATTCACACAGTTGGACTCTTTAACCACTGCGTTGAAAGCTAAAATCTGACTAAACACCATGAGTAGGAAGAACACCTATGAAAGAGATTTATCATTTGTATAAACAGAGTGTGACTGACCCTCCATTAATACAGGGTTGAACTACCATTTCATGTAATTAAGTAACCAGGATATCTGCACATGTTTGTGCATAGATGTGTACGAGTATATGGAAAACAGGCAGAAGGCTTGAACTGAGCAATCAGAACAGCTGGAAGGAGAAAAAGCAGAGGTATTCACTGGGGTTTGCTTCCCTCCAGAGGGGCCTTACTCCCAGGGGATGATTCAAAGCAGATTTCTTTATGTCTGTAGAGCAAATCTGGGGTTAATCACCTCACCAGGTGAAATTAGTTTTTTGTGAATACCTCCCTAATGTTCCACCTGGGTGATAATGTATACTGTCAGATTTGAAGCTTTACTACTCTCCTTCTCAAGACAAAACACATCACCTTAAATACAACAGGTTTAAGGGCCCCAGAGGGGCCAATTCTGCCCCCACTGGAGATAAAACAATACTACTTACATTATCATTTACCTTTAAGGAAGAAGATTAGAACAATAATCCCCCAAAATGCTGTTTCTCACTCTTGCACTATTATTTTGCAGGTGCTGGGGTTTTTTCCACTGTCAAAAATCTTATTTAAACCAGAAAGTGATGAATATGTTCATACAAACAAATGTTTATAATTCACCAGAAATTTAATAGGATTGCAGCTTAATCAGAAGTAGGCATGAAATCTGCAGTGCTTTCCCATAATCCATTCTCACTTACAAGGTTGACGAAGTACTGGACTTGTTTTCCATTTCCAACATACTGCTGCAATATATCATTGCTCTAACCACTGTTTGGCTTGTAATTTGGTTCTGGACAAACAACAATGCCAGTTTTTCAGTATTCTACTGATTTCCACAATTAGACATTCAGTACATCCCCAGCTACACAGCCAGCAGTCACTTTGACAAAACAAACGACCTTGGGAGCATAACACAGAATTAAGTCAACAGGACAGAAAACGTGCTCAGAATTTTGAACCATATTTTGAAATATTGCTGAAGTGACAACTTCATGGTCCTCAGGATCTCTAACATATGGGTATTTGTAGTTTCAGTACCTATTAATGCCTAAGAATAAGAAAGAAAAGACACAAATGCTCTGCTGTTAGTATTAGGGTGGCTCCATTAGCAAAGCTCGCATCAGCTTATACAGAACATTGATTTTTATTAATTCTAGCAGAAAAGTTTGGTAAAAGGCTGAAAAGCTCAAACCATAAAACACATTTAGAAAACCCCGAAGACATATACAAATGACCCTACCAGAATCCTGGTCAGCAGTGAGAGTAATTCCAATCCAGTACATACAGGCAAGCTATACAGCTACTCATTTATTCTTTCCTAAATCATATATATGTCACTGAAGCATTATATTATGACTTTAACAGGCAAAACGACACACTTAGACCTAGTTAGTGTCAAAATGCATGGAAATAGGGTTCCTTTTTAAACACTGAATGTTCATACTTGATTACATACACTTGGTCCTGAACAACCAATATTGATAAATATCAGTAAAATTATAGTAGCAGAGCACCATTTCTGTTTCTGTGACATGCAGGTAGAGCAAATGCCTGTAAGTGTGAGATAGTAATACTGTGACTGCACAGCACTGGAAATGTGTTATATGCCCTAGGCATGCTTCCTACTTTGGAGAGGAAAAACTAGAAAACTGACAGTGGATAGTAACAGCTTGTTACCTCGCTCTGTGCGTACTCACACTCCAACAAGTAGCTCTCATTGTCTCATTTATTAATCCAAAATAAAAAATTTGAAAGAATTATTCTGGTACAAAGATTCACAAGCTATAACTTTTGCCATTTAAAACATTTGCATCTAGAGGATGCATCTGGGAAAACTTGAGAGAGACCCTCCTGACACACCAAATTCAGGTTCAGTGTTTCTCCTTTTAGGAACAATATCCACAAGAGATATTTGAGCTGTGAAATATTCCTCTCTTGGAATCAGATTTGGCATAAATCTTAGCCTGATGGGTACACCAACATTTATGCAGTGAAGAACGGGACTAATGCTACTAAATGGATGTGAAAATAAAAAGGAGAAACCAAGTGAAAGATACAGTCCAGAAATTCTGATAAAGTCCTTTTCCCAGCAACGTCAGCTCCCAGAAGGTGCACTCGGTGCAAATAAACCTTCAGATACTGAAGTTACTACAGAAGCCCTTCCTCATCCCGCGTCATGGCATTAGGAAACAGCAGAAATGAAACCGGGGAGAAGATGTGGCAAGAGATACATGCTGTTTGGAGGTTTCCAATGTCAGGATGATTCTTTGAGACAACAGGCAAAATTCAGAGCAATTCTGTGCCCTGTTCTTCACAAAGCTTTCATTACAAACTGACATGCTGTATAAAGCGCCATGCTGGCTTTGTATTTCCAGGATGTGATTAGGAGCTAGTTTTCATTTACGTATTTTCAGAAAGCTTTTACTATGTGATGGAGAAATAAACCTTTAGCAGGACATTAGAATTCCCTCACTGCAATTTTGTTAAATCTCCCATCTGTTTTCTAAAAGCAGAAATTATGTTGAGTCTTCTATTTTCTGTTTAACTGCTGACCTTTTTCCCCTCTATTTTTTCCCATATGCTTTTTGATCACATGTGAAAAACTTAGCTTCAGTTCTCTCATTTCCTGATTTTCTATATTTCAATTATACTTTAATGGCTGTATATACAGTGATGATGACACAAGACTATGTTATGAATGAAACTTGTTTTGTACTATCCCAGCTTCTGAGAACTGCTACAATTTGAGTTGCTTTCTTCCTTAGCCTCTGAAGTGCCTTCTGTAATATAATAATATAATAAACCCTGAATCTGCTCTTCCCTTTGCAGTGCAATCCAGCATTCTATTTCCCATAATGCTGCTACATTATGATTTGCAACCATAAATAATTATCCTAAATTATAAAGATAAAATATAAAACTTTAAAGCAATACCATTAGACACCATACACTTGAGACTCTGAAGCAGCCATAAGCAAACATTGATTTTCATAAAGAATAGAAAAGAAGATGATAATGAAAAGCATGGTTCCTGCTTAGGAATAGTTCATCAAAAGCTTTCTGCAAGCTTGGGTGCAAAGAATGGAAATAGTGGTAATCCGTGGCAAACTAATTTGCACCTTATTTCTACCAGTATTTGCACCTTGTTTCTAAGAAGTGGGACACCACATTTTCTGACCTCTATCTTAAAAGGTGAGGGGAAAAAAAAATGCAGAGTTGTGAGAATTGGATTTGACAATATGTGAGGTTCAGAAATGGAAGATATTGTCCCCCCAAAAAGGAAGCATCAGAGACAAGAGGGACTTCACTAAACCTCTATAAGGCCTATGTCCATATGTGTGACCTTGTGAGCTGATTTTTATTTGTTCTGTGTTGTCTGGACAAGCATTCAGTATAACAACACTGGAATATATAGGATTCCTAGCTTTTTCTACACTATTTTTCATTGCTTTCCTTCCAAACAGCCCTCCATTTTCCATTCTTATTTTTGCTTCTTCATGTTCTACTGAGCTTGAGTCACCACACTATCAAGCTGCCTTTACTAATTAATTATTTTTCTCTATGTGGACTTCCAATAATCAGGAATTCTCTTTGTGGATCTGATGTTAGTTACTAAGACTACTCTAATTCCCTTCCACATTCTTTCATCTCTTTGGATTGTACTAGTGTGAAGAGGTGCTGGCATGGGAGGTTTTTAAAGCTGCATGCATCTTAATTAGCGTTTACATTATTTGTCCTTCTGACTTTTCATTGTAGTGGGAAATTCTTTTCCAAGAAAAATACACATTTCTACTATTTACAACGAGAGATAAAAATAACTGGTCACATTTGAATGATGATCTAATTATTTCTTTCAGAGCGATGAAGTAGGTGGTGAATAATCTGAATACAGCCAGCCTTATTTCATTATTTGAGTCCCACATGTGCTTTAAGAACAATATTTACATTCAAGATTTTAAAAGCCATATGCTTTTTATGCAACTTTTCATCTTTGGTGTGTTTAACTGTACTTTCACTCCTCATGCTGTGAGGGATAGAAATGTGATTTCCTCACTGGGATGGCCTCAAGGATACAGCTGTCCTTTGTACCAGTGTGAGATGTCCATGAAGCTGCTGAAGGTCCACAGAGGCTGAGGCAGTGTGTTCAAGTGCTCTCCACATCCACTGTGGTGGATTTCAAGGGGAGGAAAGTAGGGACAGGAGGAACAAACAAGCTGTAGAAGGAGGTACGTCACTGCCGTGCCCTGCCGAAGCTGCATATGCTCAGTAACTGGGTGCTTCATCTAGGATGAAGTCATGACGCAGTCTTTATATTTCCCTCTGGCTTCCAACTCTTTGCTTTTCTATTTACCCAGGTAAAGTCAATCTGTTGCCACGAAATGTGCTTCTTCTGGTCCATATCAGCAGTTGTATTAGGTCCAGAAAATGAATCATTTTTTAATGAAACAAATGCTTAACCATATATGAGCCTGTTAAGAGACCTAAAGCTTGGTAGGAGAAACCTGGCACCCGAAATTGAAGGCCTGACGTAAACAAGTTGAATTTTTACACTTTTTTACCCCCAAAACAGGCCAAACATACTTTCCCTGAGGGCTACCCAGAGCTCTCACTCAATGGACAGTTGCATGACACATACAATTCCAGTGTCTGCAAGCTATGCTATGCACATATTTGTACACCTTTTGGAGTAATGAGGTCCCAAGCCACAATAAGGCCTCTGAAAGCATCAAAAATGCAAATGACAAAAAATGACAAAAAATTACAAATGACAAAAAGTAACAAAAAAATTATTAATAAACAGAAAAGAAACTTCACCACAGGTTTTCATGGAGCTTTGGAACAGCCACAAGAAAGCTGGCCCCATGTAACCAGTACAATGTATACTGAAATAGCTTGGAAAAAGCAATGTGTTAAAAAACCCCAAATCAAATACGATGAATGAGACTCTATTCCACATATGAAAGTGTTTCTGGTACTGACAAAAGAAGGTACAATATTTATCATTCTAGGATCGCGGGGGACAAAACAACAATATTAAATCATGAAAGGTTTTATTTGTGAATTGGCATTGTTTTCTGTCCCTTGTGTTACCAGAATGACAAATGCTTTCCTTTGTTTAGGAAAGAAAAGGTTTGATACTGGCTGTGCATTCTATATATTCATGCTAACATTTTTTGAGAGGTTTCATTGAAACCTCATGAATAGCAATGTTTACATAAAGGGGCTAATAAGCATTTTGGGGTGGTGGTTTGGTTTTTTCCCTCCTCCCTGGTTCTATTTGACAGTCTCCTTCATGATACTTTATTTTCTAGGGCAGATGAAAAAAGATTCGGTGTTTGGAGTTCTTAGGATAACTGGTGGGAATATTTGCAGAAGCACAATGTGATCAAAGTGGATGCAAAAGCAATCCCCAAATGACTAAGGGCAAAACTGCACCAGTCCCAGAATTACAGAAAGAGCCGATGTCTACAAGACATATTAAACACTTGATTTGAATTTTTAATATAAAAAATAAATGTCACAGCATTTTCATGAAGAATCTATTTTTCTTGAATGCAGCTCATCTGCTACTCCTTTCTATGGATCATATCTTTTACGTTTTATCCATGCTTAACTACGCTCCAGCAGTTGTAACATCTAATGGGAGATTATGGGTCTTTTCATATTTTTCCTACATTTTATGTTTTCAGAAGCTAACACAGAGCATTGCAGTGACCACACGAGGGTTAACATACTTGGTTGCCAACATTTTGGGATGCAGGCGATATCTTCTGGTTCGCACAATTCAGGATGAATATGGTTCATCACTGTGCCATCTAACGTGACTCAGCTTTGAGAGCTTTAGGGCTTGGCTCTGCCTTCGATGCCCTAAGTACACATGGCTGAATTTTTTCAGCTGGTAAACATTGAACATGTAAATAAATATATAAGTAATAATCTGATTTCCAAAGATATATAAGCATGACCCCAAGAAAGGATTATTTTATAATGATATAATTCTGTGCATGCTCTGAATGCTGTTGAAAAATTCCTAGAGCACAGCTAATTTTATCACACAGCTTTCAATTGCTGGCTGATGCACTTAAGAATAATATTTAAAATTACACCAAACTGTATTCTATGTGTATTATATATTACAGCATGCAAGGATAGAATGGCTTCCTAATACAGTGTGATGGGTTTTCATTTTCTTTTTCAGTGCAATTGCTATTACTGATAATTAGACATCTCCCTGTAATCTCTGTCAGCCCCAGTCAGGGATACAGCTCCTACTGTGTTGGGTGCAATATGCGAGCACGGCATCAAAGAGTTTACAATCTGAACAACTTTCCACTGTGCTTAATTTTTCATGTTAAAAGAAACATACTCACAGACCTTCTTCACCCACAGACTTTCAAAGTCAGGCCAAACATGAAAATTTAGCTAGACTTTTATGCAACAAGCTCCTAAGCGATAAAAGCTCTGTAAATCACTATCAGCTCTCAGTTACACTGGGTAGTCCAGAGGCTTCAAATCATATTTCTAACATCCTGTTACACAGCTACTACTGAATACACCATTGTAAATAGCTGTATTAATGATGTACAAGAAAGAACACAATCTACCTCACTCCTACCTATCTACATTGGCCTTGAAGCTATAACACAAGTAAGAAAACACCCTATTTTACATTAAAAACTGTCAATGCACATGCTGCACAGACCTATGGAGCAATAAGACTGCATTAATCAACTTTTTTCAGAGAGAAGTGGACTAAATTATTGTGAAAACTAATAAATTAAAAAGCTGCAAAATTCAATGACTTGTATAGTTATTTTTAATATCAGAATGCGTTTTATTTCATTGCTTAGAGTTATTGCATAGAATATGTAGGTAAGAAAAGATTTGTAGTTTTGAACAGACTGTAAGATTAGCACAAAATTTCTGGGACACTTTTAGGATCTGTGCAAGAAAACCTGTGTAGAAAATCACATGCACAAAAGTTACAATAACAAGTCAGGAAGTTTCCAGATTTTGATAGATTTCAGGCTGGATGTGTCAAAAATAAGCCCTGACACTGGCAGGCAGACTCCCTTGAAAATTTAGATTCCATATACAGAGATCTTCAGGTAAACCAATTTCTACTTTCACCTCTGCCTCCAAATGGTGGTCTCTGAGGACTTCATTTCAGGCAAGACCTGTCAAAACCCCCAAATGTTTTTTGTTACTGAATTCCTTCTGTATGTTCTCTGTCAGCTGTGTTAAAATAATAAATTCACAACCGATTGATTTTTGAAAAGGGAGAGAATCACTTGAACTTATCTCCTAATTTTGTTATTTCAACATGTAAAATTAGGGGCATATTTCAAACTGTTGTTTGGTCTTTCCTTCCTATGCCCTTTATGGGGTTTAAAGTAGCAACAGGTTCAGGAGAAGGGATAATAAAAGTAATTCTCTGTAGGATGACTATGAGACATTAGGGGTGTGCTCCAGTCAGTGCATATCCTTTCAAATCATTAATTTTAATGGTAATTCACTCACAAACATCCAGCACAGAGAGGAGCCCTGGTGTCCTTAATTGGTGCTATGAAATAATAACATTTTTTTTAATGTTCTGATGTATCTGGGGGGGATTCAGGACATTTCTAAAATTCCTTGGAGAGGTGATTCTGTATGGTTTTTGTTAGCATCAAGGGAGGAAAATACACCAAAACCATGCTGTTGGATTAAGAAGGCAACAATGGTTATGTATGACCTAAAAAGTAGGAAAGTCTTTTCAAATGTGTGTGCAGACAAGGAGCTTAGTTTGGATGGAGCAGTTGCAAGAACACCTTAATAGGGGACAAGAAAGCAACTAACAATGAAAACTCACTGATGCAAAAGATTGTCCTAGAGATTAAAATCTTATTGAAACAAATGTTTCTGTATTTGATCGTAATGAATTGAGCTGAAAGATCTGCAAAACCAGTTCACTGAACACATGAGAAGAAAATAATAATTTGTTACTCAACTATAGTACAAACCTTTCTGACCAATATACCACTCTACAGCATTAGTTAAACAGAAATAACAATCTTGGCTGAACTCAACAACACAATAGGAGAATTAGGCATCGTATTATTTGAAATTGCAATGTGATAATTATGAAAATATGTACATATATATCAATTTGTACAGTGCTTTAAAAACACAGGAAGAATATTCTTTATCCCAAATGGATAAATGAACCATTCAAGGGAAGAGATATAAAATGGGCAATAGCAGAAAAGATAGCGCCAGGACAGAAGAAGCTAATAGTGCAGGGAAGGAAGGGGCAGTGATGGAGCTAAGCTGAGCAAGGGGCAACTGGGGAATATACTGAAATGAGAGAAATTGCAGAGATGAAGTGTGAAAGAGAGAGAACATTAAGAAGCAAACATTGAGAGGGGTACATTACATGTGTAGGAACAGACTGCTTAAATTCGAGAAATCCATCAGATCAAGGTAGTTTGGGTCTTTGTAATGGGGACAAAGGTCTCAAATTCATCCAATCTGCCTTCAGGCACTTAGCTGAGACATCCAAATCTGGACGGTATCACATCAGGTTTGAAAAATCAGCAGAAAGGCATGTCCAAAGAGGAATCAAGATTGAAGGTGGGCTGAACTGCCTCTTGACAGGTTTAAGAATGAAACATAAGGGATCAAATTAGTAACACATCTAAAACAATATGCACGGATCATTTGAAACTTCTGGATTACTTGGGACTGGTATAAAAGAGATTAAAGAAGGGAACAATAAGTATATATATATCTATAAAATTAGCTGACATGGAATTTTTTTGGAACATTTTTTTACAAGGCACCCTATGAGGTCCCATGTTCTTTGATGTTGTCATTTATGGCAAGATGTGGCAATGACAGAGGCAGACTCAACAAGTCAGCAGTGGTGAAGATGACATCCACAGGAAAAAAACAAAGTGTTTGTTTATTAAATGAGTTAAAAGCATAAATTAAATATAATGTTATATAAAATATATAAAAAGATATATATTTTTTCTTATTAGTTGGCTTTGCCACTATAGCGTGTCTGGAACAATAATAAGGGATATACCAAAACCAAAGCAGTAGCTTCAGAAAGCTCTCCAGTTCATCAGTCAGGTAAGGGGAAATTATTTGATTACATTTTGGAAGTTCTAAGGAAGGGAATGATCATGTGCTAAAAGGGCTCTTTCACCCTTTCAGCAAGAAAGACCTAACATCCAGGTCTAAAGAATGAACTCAGGAAACCTAAATGAGATGAAATTAAAGGAACTTTGATAAACAAAACATCAGAGTAGGTAAGTCAATGATTCACATCTTAAACTCTGAAAAGAAAGAATTAAGTGGATACTCTGAATGGTCAACAGACTTGGAGGCAAACCATCAGAACAACCACCACAGAAAAGCACTGGAAGAAACATACATAGAATCATAGAATAGTTAGGGTTGGAAAGGACCTTAAGACCATCTAGTTCCAACCCCCCTGCCATGAGCAGGGACACCACACACTAAACTATGTCACCCAAGGCTCTGTCCAGCCTGGCCTTGAACACCTCCAGGGTTGGAGCATTCACAACTTCCTTGGGCAACCTATTCCAGTGCCTCACCACCCTCACTGTGAAGAACTTCTTCCTTATATCTAACCTGAAATTCCCCTGTTTAAGTTTAAACCCATTACCCCTTGTCCCTAATGAAGAGTCCCTCCCCGGCATCCTTGTAGGCCCCCTTCAGACACTGGAAGGCTGCTCTGAGGTCTCCACGCAGTCTTCTCTTTTCCAGGCTGAACAGCCCCAACTTTCTCAGCCTGTCTTCATACGGGAGGTGCTCCAGTCCTCTTACCATCCTTGTGGCCCTCCTCTGGACTTGCTCCAACAGCTTGATGTCCTTTTTATGTTGAGGACACCAGAACTGGACACAATACTCCAAGTGAGGTCTCACAAGAGCAGAGTAGAGGGGCAGGATCACCTCCTTTGACCTGCTGGTCATGCTTCTTTTGATACAGCCCAGGATATGGTTGGCTTTCTGGGCTGCAAGCACACACTGCTACATAGGTGGTAGCAACTTAAAAAAAAGCCAAAGCGCCTTGTTAAATATCATTTTTACATATACTCGTGTATAAAAGTATATGTACACCTATATATAGTTATTCCAATTGAATATATTTCACTAATAATTTAAAATTTATTCTGTCTAAATCAGAAGCTGAAGAACTCAGAAAAGATATTTCAGTAATTTCAGGGTGAAACAAACTACCTGAAAATACGGATTTCTACACTGTCCTAGCAAATGAATGCAAAACCATGAAATAAGCTTCTTGATGAGAAAAATTAAATTGAAATCATCAAGCTACCAATACCTTTGTCGGTCTGCAATCAACGTAAATCCCATCTGAAATTAAGCTGTCGATACCTCGTATTTTCAGATCACCATCTATTTGCATTTCAGTCATAAAACCTTTGGAGAAACTCACTTGTGTGTTCACACTGCAACTATGTCTTCTGATACTCCTGGTGATGCACTACGAGTTGTATGTAATGAGGCCTGATGAACCTTCTTCCTTAAGAGGGACAAACCCAAGGGTTAAAGCTCAAGTCTGAACAAAAGAAAGGGCAAAAGGAAGCAGAAAACGTACTGCCTACAGAAAGGTCTTCCTAGATTTGAGGAATTATGACAAAAGCATATGTGCATCAAAAGATATCAAACAGAAGTTGTAATTCTCGTTTAAGAGAAAAAGTAAAAATAATAAAGACTGTACACCTTCAGAGACACCTTATCCTTATCAAGTGTTCTGTTGTGAAAAAGAAACTCCTGTACTCCATGCCAGGAGTATAAAAAAGTACAGGGAAAGGGAGCTTTGAGACGAACTGTTGCTGTCCAAGAATAACAGCCTCCCCCCAACCCGTGAGATCACAAGTGGAAGAGAAGTGCGTTTCCAGTGATGAATGAAAGGACAAGGCCTGAATGGACTTCCTATCTGCCGGACTTCTTTCCCGTTGATTTAAGAAATATTCCTCATATTGTTAATTGCATATTGTTAATACATACAATCTTATATACAATATACAAACATACAATATTACATGTTGTGCATGTATATTGATATACACAATATAGAAATGCTTATCATTATGTCAATGCTTAAACTTCTACACATGTGTCTTGATCAAGACCTAGCAGGGACCCATCCTGTCAATGGTAGAACTACCTATCCCTTAATGGAAACATCTAATCTTCTAGGAGATTCACATGATCTTTTTCTTCTCTACAGTTGTCTTCCACAAAAATATTTGTGGAAAGAGATGATTTGCCCCCAAGTTTCAGGACACTTAACATCAGAACTGCAGAACAACCGTCAAAGATAGGAGGCTTTTGCTTCAAACCAATTTTCCCTCAGCCTTAATGCAACTGCGCACGCAAAAACACTTTCTGCAAACCTCTTTCACAAATAGAGGCTAATACCTGAAGTGTCTAGACCAGAGATGCACGACAAGGATGTAAAGCTCTTTCTAAAATCTGACTGAAGGGAAATCAGTATTATAAACCTCCTCCTAACAATGGATCCACTACTGCTACAATGTAATGGAACTATTCAGTAAGCACTTGTACAGTATGCGCCAGGAGTGGGAAGTTCTTTTTTCGACTCTCTGGGAATATACAGTGACACAATATCACTGAAACTGGAAAATATTATAAGCATACCCATATGTTTATAACCTTAAATAGAGTTATCCACCAGAGTATATTCTCCTGTGCTTTGGTCCCAGTATGGAAAGGTTTACTTTAGGATTTTAATCTGATCATGCATACTCCTAATTGTTTAAACCTTAATTATAGATGTTAAACTGTTTTGCTTTCTACAAAAAATGTGCTTTGGAGAGACCAAACCAGAAATTAAATACATGTAAAATAATAGAACTATTTCAACAGCACTAATTGCAAAGCAATTTAAAAAAGCATCTTTTGATGAAATAATTGTTTTAATTATACAGTACACTTATGTTTACTAACTATAAACACTTCAGCTTTTAGAATTGAGATAATTTTATGTGTACCGTTTTCCCACACTTTCTTTCAGAGTGTAAATACACTAGAAGTATAAATCACTGCAAAAAGACATCTGAACAAAATGATAGGAAAAGTGGTGATCTCTCTACATCTAACAAGGTTCCATCACAGTATATTGTTAACTAATATAGCTAAATGCGAACAGGCAATTCATGAATTGCCTAGGAGAAAGCTTAGTACTGGCGCACTAGTAGGGAGACCAAACCTTAGCTCATTCAGAAATGGCATCTGCCCATGGAGGGTTCCAAGTGGAGCTCAGCAAGGTCCATCCCATAATAGGACTGCACCAAGGCAGGTCTGTCAGGGAATTTTCTAAGTGGAAGTCTTTGCAAAGGACAAGGTTCCCATGACTGCCTGACTTAAACTAAACAGATTCATAGATAGTTCATCTCAAAACCAAAATGAGATGCTTCTTGACTGCACATAGTGACAGACCACAGATTCACCATGGTACACTGTCCACTGTCTCAAGAAAAAATAAATACAATAATTCCTATGCATGTGGCAGCAACTTTCCATTGGGTTGGTCCTAAAGTTTTCTTTGAAGGTGAGACACCTAGAAAAGGTCTCAAAAATCAAATACTACAGTAGGGAAAATTTATTCAATAAAATGATTGTTAAAGGTAATTAAGCGATATTCCCAGCCAAACGCCTCAAAATCTGGTATTGTCTTTCTGTCAAGTGGAATCAGACACAGTAAATGTCTTGTGACATTTGGCAGGAAGGGGAGGGCAAGGGAGATATCCATGATATGGAATGAATGTAGAAAGGAGATGTTAGCAAGACATTGCACATATGGATATGCTCTGGCAGGGCTGCAAACATATTTACAACTATAAACCACTCAAACCTCAGTTTAAAAATATGCCTGTAAACAACTATTTTATATTATTCTGTGAAACAACTACAGCAACCACTGCTCATGTTCTCACTGCCTGCAAAAGCTCAACATAGCGCAGCGAGGAGGTTCCTACTTCAGTAAAAATCACAGTATTACTCTCATGAAATTTCAGAACTGTTAGTCTTTCTCAAGACAAAGAAAAATCCTTCTGTGCTCTGACTTCTGAATCAGTTAGTGTAAATAGAGCAAAACCAGAAGAACTGCTTGGCAGGATTTTAGGTAGTCTCTTATCTTGACACTGCAGTCTTGCTTGTATTGCACCTCAGTACATGCACAATACTTTCATGTTGCCTTGCTCTCACCTTGTAATGCCCCAATCAAACTGGTTGAAGGATGCCAGAGACTAATGCATCTGTTTAAACTTTCCCACCTGGTAATTGCATTTCTTTCTTTTTTTTTCTCACTGAACAATTTATCTCATTCAGCTTTTTTGTGAGGAATGTCTTTTTAAAACCCATTACTGATTAATTCATATTTTCAACTCATTGTATTTCCACACTGCCCTTGAAATTTGTTCCATTATGAGGAAAAAAATTATCTACCATGTATTTTATTATGAAGGATAATGTTGAAGCCTTCAGAAGTGCTATGTGTCATATCTTCAGCTAGTATTAATGCATGCTCTGTACTACAGGCAGTGGGTTAATCCCAAATTTGGCTAGTTGGGGTTAGGGTTCTCTTTCTGCCTAACTAGTAAAGCGCTAGAGTCCTGATTGATGATACTTGCAGTATCTAGATGCTGGAACTATACACACACACACACATACAGATGGGTTTATTTCTGCAGTTTTCAGAACAAACTTTGATAAGAAAAGAGATTGTTACTGTCTTCTACCTGTTTATTTAAGGATTATCATCTCAGAGAATCCATGCTCCTCAGCTGCAAAACTGTTATATTTGAATTTTACTTTTGTTCTCTCTTTCCATTTTTTGCCAACTGTTCCTTTTCTGACATATATTATGTAACACTGGTCAAAACAGTGCAACAAAAGCATTTGAAAATAAAAAATGTCATAAGGTTGATGCAATCTCTTTGCATAGACAGAGGCATCTGATCATTACAGGGCACATTTTCGTCACTAACTAAAGTTTATTGGCTGTATCTTCAAAACCGACAGTGTCTTTCAGGATCTATCAAATGCATCATAACATAAGCTATCAAAATGAATAAAATATAAAGTGCATACTTCTTAGAGACATCATTTCCAAGCATGTAAACTTTTATCTTACTTTTGAAAAAATGTCAAATCACTTGGAGAAGCACTTTTAAAAATATGATTTATGAAAAAGGCTTATTTTTACAGGCTCTGAGACTATGTAAAAGCCCTTCAAACAGCAGGGCTACCACAACTTTTAACAAAGAAAGTAGCAAAGCAGGTGATAGATGGGAGAAGGTAAGACACAATCATGGTCCCTGCACTCAATCAAACGCATCTGCATTTGGTAAATAGCTCTAAGAATTAAGTATGTTACAGTTGATGAAACACTCCTCCAAGTTCTCAATTTGCATTCAACAGATCAGATGATAGTACATCAGATGCTGCCACACTAAGGTGCTAGTGGTAATCTAGTGCACAGAAGGGCGCTCCGAGTGAACATTTAGGTGATGACTTCATGGCTGAAGTAGAGACATTGATATGAGAACAGTTCAGTCCTGCAGAAACTTAATGCTCTTTTAAGTAGAGCCTCCTCTTAATGTAGGAATTATAAAGTGCAATAGTATTAATTATTTACATAGCACTCAACATATGACATTGTTTTTACATTACCTCAAACGCTGGACCTTCTCAAGGTGATTTCCTGTTTAAAACTAGTACTTGCTGCTAAGCCTGACCATCCTTCTAGCCGTATAACATCCAGGTTAACTAATGCAACTATTCTACTCCGGATATGTACAGGCTTTCCTTACATTCTTCTCATGCTCGCTAGTCAAAGATTTGCCTGCTAACTGCATCACCGTACTACATTTGACAGGCTGAAATAAAAGACAGTTCAGCTCAGTTTCAAAGGTTGTTTTTAATCTCATCCAAATCCATCTGCCTAGAGCGAGGTGACCAGACAAAACTAATCATCTAGGCTCCCTTTGCAGGATTCAGAGGAGCAGGGCCACCTCAGGACTGAGATTTAAAATAGTTTTATTTTGAGCTCATATAATAGAATAGGACTAGATGTCCTCTCAAAGTGCTTCATTCTTTCTGTTGACTATCTAGGAAACAGATTAGAAACCTATCTTCTGGATGAATGTGAGACAGCTCTTGGTTATTTTGATACAGAATTGGTTAAGAGCAGCTGTGGGAGCAGCCTTATACAGACAGCATTAAAGATAATTCTTGCTTCAGGCAATTCACAAATTAAGCTAAACTAAAATCCCGTTTCAGCTATAAAACTATTTTAAAAGATGCTTTTTGGGTTCATATTCTACATCTTAATGGGAAAAGGGTGCCATATGGAGGGATTTCATTTTGTTAAGAGATACTCAGTGCTCTTATCTCCCCTATGTACAGCATGGAAATTGAAAGCAAACATAAAGCTTATCATATATTTTTGCAAGCAATTGTCATTTTAAATACAGAGAACTTTATTAATATAGCAATGGGATACAGAAGCACTAAAGTGAGAAACCTCAGAGTAAAGGCTCTTTTAACTCACTTAATGCCATCTAGCTGTATGAGCTGTATGTAGTTGTCTTGCATTTACTGGTTTGCATATATGGATTGTGAATCTTTAAAACGTCATGTAATATTTTCTAAGGATCATTTTCAAAGAGAAATTGTAATTTGCCAAATACAACTGGCATATAAAATAATAGCTAATGTAACCGTATGATGAAATTGCTGTCAAGTTGTTTACCAACTGTCCAGTACAATCAAACATGGTCTTGTGATTGTTGTCCTGATCCGCTTCAGAAAAGAAATTTATTTGACTTCCAAATCCCGGCTTTCGTTCCAATAGCTCTTGAAATCTGGGAATTAAGAAGCATTTTGTAACCTCCTTGGCCAAGCAAAAGATTTCATGTGCTCAAAAGTGAATCTCATCAAACTCTCCATGGCCAAGAAGTGTCAGCTAAGATGATGGGGGAGAAATCCTTCAATGAGGATGAGAAGCAGTGTTCCTCAGAGTGTGCTCCACACTTACAAAGTAGATCAAAGGCATGTAGCTTTAACTCACTCCTACCTATACAGAATGCTGCTGCAAAAAACCCACATGCTTATCCAAAATTCTAGTGATATTCCCACTATCTGTGTGCTTTCTACTGGTTTCCCACTTTCTATACCCTAAACCCCAATATGTCTGGTTTTACTTCCAAAATCCTTCCCATTCAACCTGCTTATACTTAGAAGGAGTTGCCTACAGTCACCTGCAAAGCTGTCTTAATTATCTCATTTCAGATGCTGTCTTTGATATGTTGCTTATAGAAACCTCATAGCTGGCCTGCTGCTCTCCTTTGAACACTGACTTTTTGGCTGACCAGTACTGTCACATTGCTTCCTTATGCTTCCCCTTCTGTCTAGCCCCATCTGTTGTCTTGTTTTGTACTTCGATTGTAAGCTGTATGGTAGGAGAACTGCTCTTTTGTTCTGAGTTCATTTGATGCCTAAAAAAATGCAAGCTTGACCCATGATTAGGACTTCCCAGCACTAGAATAATACAAACAATCAAACATTCTCACAAAAAACCCAGCTGGAGTGCCGGATACAGACGCTGCCTTGCAGAAATAACAACATGGAGGAATCAAATTCCACCAAAACTAAATTACCTGGCAATACTGGTCCATTTGGTCATCATTTCAAAATAGCCTTCATGCTCCTCTTGCTTTTCAATCTAGTTCACAGTTGTGGCTTTTAGCTAAATAATTTATTCTCTGTAAAAATCTTGTCACATTATTTCATTGTGCTCTTCAGGTACTGCGGCACAGCTTCCTGTGTTTTGGCTCTTCTGAAGTAAGCAGGCTCACAGTCTCCCTTCCTCTGTTTTGCCAGAAATAGTTTGAAACCAGCTCTCTTGAAGCCAGGCTGGATGTTCACTCCCAGCTTCACTGGTTTAATGCATTGCTGCCTTCTGGTGTGTGTTACCATGCCTCAACCCATACCTCATTCACAGAAGAGATGAAGACACAGCATATTTGAGTGCTCCTCAGCTGCCCCGTGCAAAGCCTGGGACCTTTAATTTAGACTACCTCATGCAGCAGTTTTTAACTACACCCTTTCTTTCCTCCTTCTGTCTGTCTTGGTCTTGCTGCTTACCTCGCTAGCTCATGTGTTGGTTTCTGTGCACCCTGGCCAGGTTGGACTCCAAGCCTAGCTCCTCAGGCTTCTGCCTAGATCACTGTAACAGGGAAAGGAATACTTATGGCCACCCAGTTAAATCTGTGCTATGTCAGGTATAGAGTTAAGAAGTCACTGTGAGCAGATCCCAGAAGAGCAAAGAAACGAAACACCTTTTGTTTCATCATTTTCCTTTAACATCCCCGAAACTCCACAGATGCAGAATCCAAGTCCATGGGGACTGACCGGCACAGCTGGGAAGTTCACAATGCTTACAGCTATCTTCGCTAGTCGCCTGCAGGTTCTGGCAAGGGACATGGCATGATTATACCCTCATTCCCATTTCAAGGCTGCCTGTATACAGATGGGCAGAATTTGGGACAGGATCTCTCTTGTGGTTCTTAAAATGCTGATGAGTTTAATTAACTTTTTCATGAAAGTAAAATAGGGAATAAATTTTAGCTGAATTCCTATGAGATCAAATTATTAATGGGGCTCACTAACTTAGATTTCTTCAAGCACCTCTCTTTCATATTGCCAGTATTTTGCACATTTGGTTGCATAGAAGAGATGGCAGCATAATGACTGCTAATTAGAACTGAACTCTCAACCAGTCCACCTTTTTCTAGGTTTCATGTTAGCAGATCAATACATAATCGATACAAACAGATAATGTGCATAAAACTGTGTTTATCTCTAATACTGATATGACTCTAATTCATGCATGTCTATCCCGAAGAATTGATACGGAGAAAAAAAGGAAACCCAAAAGTTCAGATCTAAAAGGAGTATGTACTACAAATAAAGTTTTATAACTCTAGTGATCAGGAATGTCCTTGAGTTGAATTTTAGATTGTATCAGTAACAAGCAGTGGCATTACTTGTATGCAGTCATCAGCTATAAATTATGCTGTATGTAAAGTCACTATATATTTCTCAGGGATTAAGGACCTCATCAGGAGGTTTCAGAGATACTCAGCACCAATGGACTTTAATAGGAGTTGAGGACGTTCAGGAGTCTGCACTACTATAACCACAGTACTCATCTGTGCACACAGAAATAATCATGAGGTAAGTACTTCTTAATTTCTCATTTCTAGTCAAAGTGAACATTACACATTAATTAGAGCTAAGCCACCTAAGCACAATTATCAATAATTCTACAGGAACATGTAACTTCTATGCAGACTGTATTTGGCAAGAAAGATCCATGAATCTACTGTGTTATTCTGTGTTGCCACAGACATGTGGGCAATGCAAACTAAGCTACTAACAGACCAAACAATCCTGAAAGAAAATGCAATGTTTTACTACTTCTTGCTGACACAGACTCACCTTCTAAGAATGCCAACGTAGTTTAAAGCACGAGAAAAAGTGGAATCTGAAGGATGTATAGATACATTCCTTTATCTGAAATTCAGAATGCATAAAGAAGCCAAGTCCAGCACTCTGGCTTCTCCTCAGTTGCTTCTGAATTTTACAACTTTTGTTGTAAAATACAGTTTTTTGTAAACTATGATTTTTTGGTAATGATGAGTCCAGGTACCAAAAATTCTGTTTAAGAGCTGCATCAACTGCTCAAAACTCAAAAGCAGCATCTTAACAGATTAACAGTTCTTCATATTATCTTTGTAGAATGCAATTTGTTCCCAATGATAATTAGGTATTTAGAGACACACACAACTAGAAAGTAAGAACTGGATGATTTTTCATTTGCTGAGAAATCTACTGTCAGGAAAGGAGATCCACTATGGAGATCACTGTGATTCTGGTGCTAGAATTAGTGTCAGAAGGATAAGAAAAAACGTGGTTTAAACTATCTATACAGTAAGATGATGTGTGCCAATACAGACCTACACACATTAATATGTGCATGATAGTTTTGTCCTCCAAATTTTACAATTATATCCCTAACATGCATTTCGTAAGTGTGGGTAGTGAGGGGAATACACAAGATTTAGTGAAAGATGAACTAAAATTTTTTTTTGCTGTTAAATAGATCTTTCCTAGTCTAATTTGGGATAATACATAAAACATTCAAGGGACGATTAGTTCTAGAAGGCATTTTTTCTTCTTTCTTCTTATTTTCACATACCTACTGCAGGGCTCTATTTCTGTTTGCCTTTGCTGCTGCATTGCCTGTCACTAAAATACATCTTTAACTGTATATCATTTTTCCTCTGGATTTTATTTACCATGTCACTCACCAGCTAGTTTCATATAAGTACACCTCAAGCTACTGGAAAAGAGCATTCTCCACATTCACTACTAATATCATTCCATAGATTGAGTGGAGTGCTTTATGAGAGATGCTGCTATCATCCAAAGACAAATCATGTCTATGACATATTCAGTCGGCTTTTACCCAGGGCTTAAAATCATACATCTACAGCACTAAAATGTTTAAGCTGGCCCTACAGCATCCTTCTTCAGAGAAATTGATAGTTCTTTTTGTGCAGCAACAAAACCCTCCTCATTTCCTCAATTACAGGTGCACGTGTACACTCACATAGATAGTGCCACCCTTTAATGTGCATCCAGCAGCATCCACTCAGAACAACATGTAAAAAACATACGTGACAATAGCAAGCATTAAAACATTGCAGCTGTTTGTACAAACCATTTTGTCCTTTCTTATGCCCAGCCTATGCGGTGAATGTTGCAGGTGTTCTGCAGAAACATATGACAATGTTACATTATTGAAAGCTGTATCACAGTGCACTCACCCAGGGGAACTGAATAGGGGCTGCAAAGCCAAATCTGGCAAACCATTATTTCCAAGAGCTTGGCTTTTCAGTTTCAATGATTTCCTCTTAAAACAATCTTTGAAGCATTTTTTTTTCCTGGCTTTTGCTCTTTGTTTGTTTTAGAGGAAATGGCTTTTAAAGTTTGCTAGCTTAACTGCAATGCTTTCCCCAAAGCCCCAGGTCTTGATGCTGGACCCATCAGCTTCATCAGAGAACTCTTCAACTTTATGTTCAGGACCAAATATATAAATTGTCAACAATAAACCCACGTGTGAAAATTATCTTTTCTATGACTCTCCAGATGGAGCAAAGTGATAAGGTTCTGTGGCAGGTCTGGAGAGGTATGGTTGCAGAGTAGAGAGCCTTGACACTGCCTGCTTCTTCCTCCTCATTGATCCAGCCGCTCAAAACATGTTACAGTGCAGCCTGTGCTGCTACAGCTGCTCTGGCAGCAATGTGAACCTGAATCTTTAAAAATGTTTGAGTTCAGTTATTATTTTGGTCTGCTGCCAATTTTTTCTATGAAATGCAGCTAAAAGAAAGAAAACTGTGATGTTCTACAGTTTATGATTCCACTAAAGCGGGCTGAATTCAGGGAATAAAGAAATGGCACTTCTTTAGTTCATGGGTTTTTTTTCCTTGACCAAATTTAAAAGTCTGCTGTAAACAACAGAAGTGTTAGAAATTGCCTTTGAAAGCAACCATATTTTTCTGCAAAAATCTTTCCTTCCAATGTACTGGGAAACTTAGCAGATAGCCCTAAGTTTGTCTAAATATATGTTCCATAGTGCTTCACAAACAAGTTTATAAACATGATAAAGTGGGCACCCATGTGACAGCAGTTGCATTTAAACTTGTTAATTGCTTCAAATAGCTAGCTGCAGCTACAGACAACCTTATATATAGTTACTAATGTCTTATACACAGCTCGACTGAATCAGTAACAGTGCTAGAAAATAAACTTCTGCTCAGTGTCTAAGGAATTTGAGCATAAATAAGCACAAATAGGCGGTTAACCCTGTTATTTACAATATTTCAAGTAATTCCCACAGCTAGCTCAGAACAGCAAAGTTCCTAGTACTGCTGTACTTTTGTCCATTTATTCTGAGTAGCTCTCTCAAGATCAGCAAATTGTACTATTACATATCACAGAATCATGGAATACCAGGTTGGAAGGGACCTCAAGGATCATCTGGTCCAACCTTTCTGGACAAAGCATGACCTAGACTAGATGTCCCAGCGCCCTGACTAATTGAATCTTAAAAGTACCCAACGCTGGGGAATCCAACTGACTTCTACATAAATTCAATTTACAAGATCAGCATCACTAAATGTCTTGTCTTCCCACTATGGAACTTACTGGCCAAGTTTCATGAGGCTTTATGTACAGTGAACAAAACTAAAGTGCTGCAGCACTTACGTAATCAAGGTTCAATATTTAACGATGCATCACAGTGATACATCATTGAATGACACTGAGGTAGGATTTCTACGGAGAGATGGTATTGACCAATTGATAAAGTTGGAAAAACACAGACTTTCTTGAACAGGACTTCTTCATCAGATTTGAGCTTTCTAAAGAGAAAGTTCCCAAGGGGGTTCATCATGAGATTTTATAACTTTTATCTACGCACACACAGGCACATGCATTCACATTGAAAAATACACTCAATAGTCTGAACATTTCTAAAATAGTACATGTTTTCTGGGTTTGTTGGTTGTTTGGGGTTTTTTTTGGCTGTTGGTTTGTTGTTTTCTGGTTTTTTTTGCAAAATGCATAGAAGGAATAGCACTATGCTGTGGAAATAATTTCTAAAGTATCTGCTGAAGAGCACTCGAAACTTCAGCAGTCATTTTTTTGACAAGTTCGACTCCCAGAAATCCCTTATTTCATAAAGCCATACTTAAAATCATGTTCTTCAAAAAATGCATATGCAGGTATGCGTAAAAGAAAGTTGAATATGTGGAAAGAAGAGCTAACCTGCTAATGTCAAATATAATACTGTAAGATTCTTGTCCTTCCATGAAAATAATAAAAATAACTGCTTCCATGAACAAAACATAGTAAATTACATTTTCCCATATGCATAGGGATGTTTACTTGCAGCAACATCTACCTCCTCAGCGAAGTAGTCATTTTCTTGTCATTTCCAAGTAATATGTCATAACTTGCTCAATCTCTTGAATGTTACTTTCCATAATCACACCTTGAAGTGTCCTAAAAGTCTGGTAGAATTCAGAATATTTCATGCCGTGATATCAACAAACCACATGCAGACAATGAACAATTAAAGCTGCTCATGGAAGAGTGGTACGTGTTGTTAAGATTGGCTTAGTTTTTTATTTCTGCTTCTGTTTTTGTTGTTCAGAAGAAGGCCTTACCTTGAAAGATATTTGTAAGTGCGGGACGGTGTCAGAAGTTTCTTCCTAATTAAATATTTTTCAATACGAACATCACATTCAATTTTTGGGGAAAAAAATGCTATTACTTTTTTTATCACATTACTATACCCATGTGCAACTTCACCGTTGAAAAAGCTGTCTATAGTAACAATTTGATCCCATGTTGGCATTTCAGCTTACAAATGGGGTATTTAACTTCAGAGCCTTGTCTAACAATGCCTTCTCATTGAGTCAAGGAGAGATCCAGGAAGTCAAACTGTAGCTTATCTATCCTTCTTTGTGGCATCAGTGTATGTAAGACTGGATGATTTTTCTCTTCTTCACTAAGGGGAAATAAAATTGGTTTCAGCCGTACATACAATGAAACAATCTACAAGTAGACCTGCAACTTCAGTCAGGTTCATTTCTTTCCATTTCAACCTTACCAGTCTGGGACAAGAAAATGGTATTACACCATACTCAGAGTTTACAAGAAAGGCACATAACTATGGAGACAAAATCAGCCAGCTCTTTAATTTGTGGCTGGTCAGGTCATAAAAGGAGCATAATTCATAGCCTTGCTTCCAAAAGAAAGAACACGTTAAAGTAAGATTCCAGATGCTATAATGAGCAGTCTGCTCATATTTCTTTACAGAGATCTATTCCTTTACAGAAATTGTTTGGCTTAAAATGCTGAAAATGTTTTGAATAGAAAAAAATATTTCCTTTTCAAGCTCTGGCAGAACAGCATTCCAATTAGAGAATGGCAGATTTGTGGTATAAGTGGCATTCAAAAGCAAAGATCAGAATGCACTTCATGAAGCATTGCCAATGAGGTACCTCACCCCACCTTTTTTAAGCTGTTTCATTTTCTGATACGTGATTTGTTGAGAAATCAATATTCCATTCTCTTCCGTATACTTCAGAGAGTGCTTAGAACTACTGATTCAAAGGAGGGGCTTTTACTCACTACTGACTTTTCAATGGGCCCCTTGTACTGCAATTCAAAAGACGTAAATAATACCCAAAACCCCCCAACCAACAGTTAAGAGCTCGTAACTTCAAGTCATGCTCAGTTCAATCTTGCAAAACACAATGCAGGTACAAAGCAGGTTAAGTGCTCAGATGTGGTACTCTTCTTCAGATATAGATTATTACTATTCTCATCTGATTATTATTTGGTGCTCTCTGTGACATGAATGTGGCATTTTTTTCATTTCATTCTACTACAGAAATCATTACAAGAACATCAATAATCCTTTACTAACCTCCGTGTTTGCTGGCAATTTCTCTAGGAGCATTAAGAAAAAAGTGGAAACAGCTTCCTTCGAAGTAAGGGACCAGACACATCGGTGACCCCTGCTGGGAAAACTGAACCAGGGCTGCCACTGCTCAGCTAAATCAAAGTTTCAGCTCCCTGACCAAGAAATGCAGCACTAAAATTCAAGCATGCCATTTGATATTAAAAGAAAAATAATCTGGGGAAGCAAGGTCTCCCAACTTTTTCTTTTCAAATGGGAAAAGAAAATGCATACAGTAGCTATTGTGATTAGGTAGGGAAATTCAAAGAGGAGAATGTAACAATTACTTTTATCAAAAGCATCCAAGCAATTCAACACAAGCTGAAGGCAGATCAGGTACTGTGTGAAAATGGAGGTAGGAACATACAGGCTGGTTAGTTTGAGTGTTTACAGAAATTATTTGTTTGTGAAGTTCCTCAGGACTTTTCTAAGAGTTTTTTTATTTAAAAACCTGAACTATTTTAATGGCACTAGTATCACTATAGTGAATTCCTCATGTGGAAAAGGTTCTGGAGAGAACCAGATTGTATCTGTAAAGATACAGATATCTGTGTAGATACAACAGTGGTCATAGCAGCATACCTTACTTTTGAAAGAGAAAGGTAATAATTTATCTCAGAATATGGTGCACCTGCACACTTTAACTCTGTCCACGCAGGCTGCACTGTGTGAGCATAGGTCTTTTGAATGGAATTCATCTTTTTAAACACTATTTCTTTGTTAGTTTATTAGCAGTGTTAATAACTGCCAAGCTTTCATTTATGCTATTTTTTACTATTGATGAATGTGTAAATGAACAAAATTTTTACTGCAATTATAATTATGTTCCATCCCTTAGTCAACTGTAGGAGATATGGTTGAGGGGACATGAACTTGAAATAGACTAGAAAAGAAATATAGAAGTATAACCATAAATAACATTTAGAAAATGAGCTTGGGAACAAATTTTGCAATTTTCAGGTGACTAGGTAGCTTTCATTCAGTGGAAGCATTGATTTGATAGGGGACCTACCCTTTTCATTTGGATAGACTCGCATTAACATAATTCAGGACTGAGGACTAGAGGTTTGTAAAATATATTATTGTACTGGTAGCTGGGATTTTCTGTCCTTTGTGGATCGTAAATTCACTCTGCTGCAATGTGCTTCTTCAGCTCATAGCATCATAGAATGGTTTGGGTTGGAAGGGACCTTACAGCTCATCCAGTTCCAACCCCCTGCCACGGGCAGGGACACCTTCCACTAGAGGAGGTTGCTTCAAGCCCCTGTGTCCAACCTGGCCTTGAACACTGCCAGGGATGGGGCAGCCACAGCTTCTCTGGGCACCCTGTGCCAGCGCCTCAGCACCCTCACAGGGAAGGATTTCTTCCTAATATGTAACCTAAACCTCCCCTCTTTCACCTTGTAGTCATTCCCCCTTGTCCTGTCACTACATGCCACTATGTAAAGTCCCCCTTAAGGTATTGGAAGGCTGCTATAAATTTACTTGCACCTATATATATATCTATAGATGCATTTGGTATATTTGAGGATAAAAGCATGGAACAGAGCAGGGCACTTGCTGACGTGAATTATTTTATGTTCATTGCCTTTCTATCAGTTTCCAATTTGCTGGATCAGCAAGAGCTACGAGCTTTGCATAGAAATCACTCAGACACTCTGGATTAGGTTTGCTAGCATTTCCATATATGAAACTTTTGGATAGGATCTAATGAGGGATTAGAGATCAGGAAATGGCTGTTCATCCCTCGGAGCTGCTGAGTAAGATCCAACAGGGTAATTACTCCAGCCTGAAGAAGGGTACTGGGTCTTCCTTAAACTTAGTATAGCGTGGTGTCAGGATGTTGTCTGCTGTTGGCTGATGTAAACTTTGATAAATGGACTAGATTGTCTGAGCGGGACAGATTGTGGCTGTGGTCATACTTGTTGATTATCACGTTGTTCACATTCTAGTCCACTGAAGGATTTGTCTAGTTCGGGATATAAAAGCCAGTATGTCTTGAATTTTTCATAGGGACTGTCACAGCAGGGAAGAAGTGAAAAGTGGTCTCCCATAAGTGTAGAAAAATTACTTGTACTGAAGCTGGCAAAACTAAATTCTAAATCTAATGCAACAACTGAGCCTTAAATGCTTGACATGGATCCTGAATGTTCATCTGACTATCTGGAATATTTTCATGTACCTTCCATCAAAGAAAAAAAAAAATCAATAACTTGTGATAAGAAGCAGGAGAATGGTGCTTTCTAAAAATCTGTTTTCATATCACTACTTTTGATCAATGGAGAAAAATCAGAGAAAGCATCACTGAAGCATAATACCAGGAAAAAGCCATTTGAATAAAGCTCTAGTCACCTAATAACAACTAGTGAAAGTTTATTACAGAATTTTTTAGCACTATACTAATGGAATAGATTATAAGATTATATAGCTATATGCAAGTCTCAGGAGACAATATTTATCCCACAGGTAAGGATTACCTGAATAATTTACAAATTCCCCTGTGAATGAATTAAATATCCTTGTAAGCAAAATGTACATCACAGAGCCTAAATTGCCAGGCACCACTTTTGCTGGGATCTAAGTCACACTTGCTTCCTAAGACAAATTCCTCTTCATTAAATGCACTTTTCATTGCACCTTGTTACAAAGTGCCATAACCCTGCAGGAAGAAATAACTGATCCCTGCTGGCTGACTGTACCAGACATGAATCATTGACTCCACTGTGTATGGAAAGAGATGGGCATGTTTGTGGGAAGAAGGAATTCAAGCCCAGGGCCAAGATCTCTGCAGGAAATCCTAAAAATAGCCAAACTTAGGAAGAAGTGTGGAGTAAGCTTTCTGCTTTCCGTGTCAAGTCACTTAGTAAAATTAAGATTTGGGAAGTAGAAAATCTGAATCAACCACAGCCTTGATTTTCCTGTTACTCTAAATTCTGCATATTGCCCAAGTTCAGAATTACAATGACATGTATCACACACCTCTCATTATGGGTATGCCAGTAAATCATTTCAGCCATATCAAACATCAGTAATTAACAGTGTAAGAAAGATGGAAGCTGTGCGTGTGAACAGGGCACACTGAAGAAGAGACTGAAAGATGGTGTACTTGCAAAAAATGCCACTGAACACTTGGTATCATTTTAGGAAGATTTCCTTTTAAAATACTCAGTTTCCCACTCCAGTCCTCAGTATTCTACTCTCCTGCTGTACCTGTCTTTGCTTCAGCATAATATAGAGGACTAACACAAAACAATCAGGTCTAGAAAACATGACCTTGACCAGCGTGGAGTAACTGGGATTATTTTGATATAGAGAAAGGTGACAGAGGGGAAACATAAAAACATAAAAAGCTGCAAAGAGGAAGGAAGGAAATAATCTTTTTTCCATGCTCATTTTGGGCATGATAAAAAGTAATGGGCTTAAACCGTAGCAGAGGAAATTTAGGTTAACCATTAGGAAAAACTTTCTAACAGCACTGCAATGCATGGGAAAAAAATTTCCTAGGCAAGAAGCAGAAACTCCATTTTTGTAGCTTTTATGAACAAGTTAGACAAACATCTGCCAGGAATTGTTTACATGCAGCTAATACTGCCTTGAACAGGGGAGATGGGACTAAATGATCTCTAAAAGTCCTTTCTAGCCTTATTTTTTATGATTCTGTAATCAACTTTGAAAGGCACTTGGCATCACTCCTACTGAAAATAATGGGAATTTGCAGAGTGCTCTGTAATGGCATTCCAGATTTCCTCCAGTTCAAACCAAGGTGGAACTGTGTGCATTTCAGTGGAGGGAAGTGGGACCTCAAGATCCAGCAGCTGCGGGAAGGGTGGCAATTTGTACCTAGCTGCATGTGTCACACTCAGCATCTTGCATTACCAAGCTCTTTACAAAACAGAAGAAATTTGATGCCTTTGTCAAGCCATTCTTCAGCTTCTGTTCTGAATTGAAGCTGACAGGTAGCTAATAATGTTTCTTAGGTGGATGAGTAACTGATTTTAATGCATTGTTTCACATAAATTAGATCTTTCTCTATTCTAAATATTTTTTCTGAGCAAATAGTCTTAAATCATCAGAGAACAGTAAATTAAAAGATATATTTTAATTTCAATCTAACAGACCGTATAAAGCTACATATAACTCTTGTGCTATGTCAGTCTGAACAATCCTCTGATGCAGTTCAGAATGTGGCTCACTGTAGTGCCAGACATGGTTTGCTGTTTTCTAGAAAATCTAAACCCTGCTGTTTTCATTCTCTCCATATACAGATGTAAACAGAATTTATATATCAGAAATAATATCTCTTCAGTGGTTAGTATTTGCAATTTAATAATTAAAATCTCCAGACATTGCAAAGAAAATTCCATCTGAATTTCACATTTATACTTCAATCATTTTGCACTTCATGGCCAACATTCCCGTCCCCAGGAAAAGACGAAGTCTTTTCGTGAATGTAATGTGTTGTGCTCTAATAGTCTGTACTGTAACTTGTTATGCTTTTTGCATATTGATACATTTTCAGGTAATCAAAATATCTCTAAGAAAAAAATCATTGTGTACTCTCAGCTGCATTGTGCTATCTAAGATTCTTTATCTATTTTCCCTCATGGTGACTAATCAGTATTTCTCTATTGTGGACAAAGATTCCTGCATGGGTATATTTGACAGGAATCATTTATCTACAGGAAGAATAATGTATTAATCTGTACTTTCCTGGAGAAAAAAACCCCAACAAATACAGATAGTATCTTATATATTGAGATACTGATCTGAAAATGCATCAACAAATACTGAAAAAGAGTTTTTAACTCTATCCTTGACTCAAATTTTTCTGCTTAGGCAATGCACAGGTCTGGAAATTAATGAATAATTAATAATTATTATTATGCATAATTTTTAATTACGCATAATTAATAATCATGCAGTAAACCATGCTATGAGTGATTGATTATATTTTTCTGTTACACTTACAACAACGAATCCGAGAACATCGCAAACATTAATTCATTTATTCCCACAACATCTTCGTTCCCATTTTACAAAGAGCATAGAGAAACACCATCTAATCATAAACACATGGGGATCTGGTAAGAGGAAGGACTAAAGTCTGCTTTGGATATAAGTTCCGGTAGCTACAAGTCCCAGAAAGCCTTTTCCTCCTTTTCCATATGGTTAACTACAACCAGCCACCTAAACCTTCCATGCTTATTTCTAGTCAGTGAAACCATTTCACTATAGAGCAAGGTCTGCTGAGCCCACTGTTGTGTAAATTGGAACTAAAGGAGAGAGAGGCAGATACAGCTACAAATACATAGGAAAGGTAAAGTGGAAAAAGACAGCACAAGCCTGAAGCAGTTATGTACCTGGAAAAGTGCCCTGAATGATGCTACCAGGGACAAGTCTGAAGCCTTGAACTAGAGTTACGGTATCATGCTGGTGTAGCACTGTCAGAGGACAAGGATAAGGAAAGTTACACTTTGATTAGCGAAATCTAAGTATACTGCCTTAACTGGGTTTGCCCTATGGCAAAGCACTAGATATTTTAGCTCCCACTTACAGTCAGCTGCATTGAAAGCAAGCTGAAGAAACAGAGCACATCACAGAAGACACTTGAGACTGGGTATCACCAAATTCTGAATTATAAGTAACAAATACATACAAAAATAGTAGGAATTTAGCACAGAATGGGTGAAAAGGGTAAATGTCATTCTAAACTTTCCAAGCTTGTGTCACGCTGAGTCACTCTAAACCCTAAATATAGTTTGTCACTGTAATTCTTTTGTAATCTTTCATTTACACCCTAGCATGTTTTGAGCACTTAAGACAACTTTATTGAAATGAAAGACTTAAACTGACAAGAGTGGTCTTTTTCTGCTACTGTTCAGATTCGTGCTTCATGCTTAGCAATTTGGAAAATTCACTTAACGTTAACATTTTGCAGATCCAAGAATTCTAGAAAGATTAGGTTTATAAAAAGGGATTCTTTTCAAAGTGATACACAGATACTAGTTTAAAACCTTCCTCTTTTGGCTGGATTATTTTGTCTGCCATTTTTCATATTAACTAGTGCTCAGTCATTTTCAAGCTCATCTTCTCCAGTATATGAAAAATATATGTATTTGGACTTAATTTCCAGGTCCAATATTTACAGAAACCTAGTTTTGTCTCATTTTATATTTTCCTTATCTTAATTTTTTATATATTTAACTGATCCTTGAATTTTTGTTTGGATTAAAAATCCTTTAAACAGCCTGTTTTCATTTTATGGACCTGCTAAATCTGTATGCCTAAACTTAACCCTTCTCGTTGTTTCCTCAGGCCTTTATCTTTCTGTACTTTGTAAGGAAGAGCAGAAAAATCACCAAGTCACCTTCCAACTTTTTTTTTTTCTTTAAACCTGGGTAATTGCAGGCAGGAATATGCTACAAGTACTACAGATAGCGGTGCATCCTGCAGAAATTCTTGAGCAGCTCTGCAGTCAGGTATGATTCACACAGAGTACAAGTTCTGACAGCCTTGCTAGGCTGAAATTCCAAAAAGCAGCATTTGGTGGTTTCTACACTCTTCCCCTTTTCATGTTCCACAAAGACTTAGTCATTTGGATGCACCATTTAGTTGTATATGTAGGCATAGTGCCATATTGAGATGCTAAAAGGATAGTATGGAATGATGCAGAACTCAGCCCTGGTCTTGTACAGACAGTACTGATCTGGATCTACCATATTCCTACAAGACATGAACTGACATGTAGATGTCTGTGAACTATATTCCCCATACCTCTCAGTTCCAGAATTATGAATCAGAATCATCCAAGATACACAAATAACAGAAGTTGAGAAACTGTCACAGTAAAGGAAGATGTCATAACAAGCAACAGACTTTTCTAACAAGCATAAGCTAATTAACACCAACCCTGAGTTCTCTGTGACATATGAGGGTGCTTTGAGTTAGTATCATTGCTGGATCCCAACTTGTTCCTTCAGAACATTTCTAGTGATTTCATAATTAAGGGACAGTTAATCCACAACCAGAAAGGATGCAGGCAATAACCCAGTTCATTGTTACAAACTCACTCTTATTACAAGAATGAAAGTATCCCATTAAGATATATTTCCTCAGTCTGCTATTCAATTTTAGTAACAGAAAGTTTTTAACTTTAAATCTTATGTCTTTTCCTTTGTACTTCAATAGTAATTGAATATATAGAGCATAGCAAGTAATTCATCTTTCATCCCAAGTCTTAAAAGTGTTTTATACTTAATGATAGTAATATTAATTTGTTTGTATAAGCTTTAAACATAGCCTTCTACAACAGTTGCACAAAATTGATTGAAAGGAGTTAGATCAAATGATTCTAGAAATTGAGCAGCCTCAAACTTTTAAGAGCTACTTTTAAGCAAGAACCATCCCTATCATGCTTTTAAACTGCTAACAACAGAAAGCCCTGACATCCTTCTGTCAACATTTTCCTGAACCACAAATTGCTCATGCATTAGAAATTCACTTGAAATGGCATGAAAAGGCTGTGAAGTAAATGTATTCCTGAAGCTTGGGTCTGCAAGCCAGTGTAATTTCAGAAAACACCATACAGGCTGAAAAGACAGCAGATGCAAGGGCTGAATTTAACTATAGATGATAACTCAATTTATTGTCTCTGTAGTCTAGTAACTCAATAAGTCTTTAACAGTTTTGTAAATAAACAGATGGATGTCATCAGATGCCACAAAATGATAAATCTGATTGGTCTCTGTATAATTTTGGACAGCTTTATCCCAAAAATAGATAGTAGAAGCATCTTACCCCAAGAGTGTGATAAAATAAATGTGGGAAGGTAGATTACATGCGATTGCATTGTCCCAGTGATGAATGAAACTTTCCATGATGGTATGACTAAGAACCTCGACTGGTCTCCATGTAACTGTTTCTAGTGGTAGATTTGAACAGATTTGACTTCTGTTGATAAAAAAAGGTGCTTCTTTCCAAGGGATTCAAAATTAGAGGAAGCCGAAACAGGTGATGGGACCCCTGCTGAAAGATTTAAATCATATACAACTTTATCTTTGAAAGATTTATGGTTCTAATTTAACTGTAAGCCATCTGCTCCACCTAGTACGTGTTGACTGAATATAAAACCAGACTACCAATATCAAATAGGAAGGATGCTTATCCAGTGTGTCACTTGCACAGGGATTTGTTCACTTTACCTAATTTCGCAACTCTAACTAGACATCTGTCAAATCCTCAAAATTTAACAATACAAAATTGAAATCATCTGCTTAGTTTTCAGGAGGAATGTGGCTGGTAAGATGCTCCATTAGGTAAAGGTGTACATTCACATAGGCTGAACACAGACAAGACAGGCCTTATTACTGCCTATTTTCTATGTAAGGAACACTGGGTCTTTGTGTCAATATCAAGACAGTAGAACAAAACACTGCTTAATAGAATTATCTGATCCCCAATGTTTCCATTTGTGCAAAATAAATGATACTAGTAAAGGATATTTCCATGAGATTTCTATTATAAATGACATAAGTAACAGATAACCTCTCTCAGTAAAATTCTCAAATGAGAACTTCACATGTTTGTTAGTTGCCTTTATTACTTTTTTTGGTGGTTCCCCCCCCCCCCCGCTTTTCCTTTGTTGACATCTGTATAGTTCATGTCAAGAGAAGAAAAGCACACTACAATTTCTTTCAACTGTGGAAGGCTAAGCCTTGCAGAATGCCTAAGGGTTTGCCTGGGAGACAATCAGATTTGAAGACCTACCTTTACAGAACATTTTCTTCTTCCTATTCAGGAAATACTTTTCTACATCTTATCAATTTTACTCTGACTTCCCAAACCCTACTAATCCCATGCCTTCCTCATCACAGAATAGGTAAAGAGAAAAAAAAACACGACATCCAGTAATACAAATACAGAATTTCGCTGCCTAAAAAAGAAAATAAGACCAAGCTCTGAAAACTACCACATTGTTTAGAGGAAGCGAACAAGGTGAGGAAATTGAGCTGCAAGTAGAAAGAGGCCGAAATATAAAGGGACAACAGTTCCCCACCCCTCCACTTTGATCACAGTATGGGGATCCTAAGGTCGCCCCTGCCATTTGACAAGGTAGGGAGCACAAGGTCTTGGCTACCATAAGTCTTGCCCAGACCCTCCAAGGGACAGATCACTGCTAGAAATCCATCCGCTACATCGAAAGAAAAACATATTAATGTTGACCTGCAATACATTCATGAAGAAAATCTTTCCTGACTTCCAACAAATACATTATAACTATGCTACTATGGAAGCCAATAAACTTCTAAAGGAAAGAGCCCATGCAGGTTTTGAAATGCAGAAAGATATGAACATGGATAAAAAGCATTAAGCATAAGCAACAGAGGAGGCTGTGTTTTTTGTAAGGAACTGTAAGAACAAAATAAGAATTGTCAAAAGTCAAGCTGAGTTAGACCTTGTAAACGTTTATTAAGAGAAGCATCTGAAGATTTTCACTGTATAAATAGAGACCAATAAAAGAGAGTCATTCTGTAGAAAGAATGAGGCAGAGATCAAGTGTTTTGTAGATATTGTTTCAGGAACTAATTATTTCATTGTTTGCAAGGAAGGAGATAATGTTTATCAAAGGTACTACCAATATGGATAATGGAATGAGGATATGGAAATAGAAACAACAGAAGTTTTATGCATTGATGTTAGGGTAATCAGAACACTAGTTCTGTAAGAATACAAGGAAACCAGATTCTGGTAGCAGGGAAATTTAATAATCTGTCATGTCAAATGCAGTGACATTCAAATTGAGAATAGTAAGTGCTCTTTATTTTGTACTAAATATTGTCTAGATTCAAGAAAAAAAATTAGCCTTTTACTGATCTATTAAGCCAACTCAGCTATATGATACTTGGCAAGAAAGAGGATTTAAAGGTATATAAATGGAAAATGAGTCAAAATGCACCAACATTTCACCAAAGATTGTGCCAGACCAACCTGACTGTTTTCAGCTGATTATCTGGGTAAGGATATGCAGAAGATTTTCTAGATTTCTGAAGTCTCATCAGAAAAGATGAGACATTAGTACAGGAGCTGTTTAGAGCGGACAACTGCATGAAGGAGAGAAAACAAAAGTAGTTTTGAAAAGGAATGGATGCTGAAGGTATAACATGGCAACATGAATAAACCTTTTGAGCAGTCTTTTTTAATATTTTCATTAAAGAGCTTTTCATAAAAGTAAGAGTATTCTGCTGAAAGTCAATCATGACAGACATTGGTATGTATCATCGGTACAGAGAAGCAGTAGAATATAATCCAGAAAGAGACGCATGACCTCAAAAACTTTAATGTAAGTGTACTCAGATTTAACAGTGCAAAATTCAAAGCCATGTATTTTGGGAACAAGCAGAAACTTATATACTAAAAGTTCACTGAAGAAGAAAAGAAAGGCAGGGATATAAGCAATTGGCCACAGAACAATTGAGTTTGAAGGAGGGGGGGGGAATAATTTTTTGAAAGTAAAAGTTAAATGGGATACAGCAAGGAAATGTTACTGCTATTGGGCAACGCCAGATGGGACTTCACGTGGCACTCTGAATACAACCTGGCCATGCAAGGTAAAAGAAGCTGAACTGAAGCTGAAACTAGGACAGAGCTACAAAGGTGTTCAGAAGCCTGAAGAACATGTTTGAAGCAGACCTCATTTGCTTTAGTCTGGCAAAATGAAGGTGGAAGAGAGATACGAGTGCTGTATCAAAATGTTGTGGGTGATAGATGTCATGTTGAAAATAGGATAACCCCAAGTACTTCAGCTTTACAGTCAGCAGGCAGGTACAGTTGAAGAATGATGTTTCTTTCCAGGTTAGAGCCTTCAATTTGAAGGCTTGGGTTCTAATGCATTTGTTTGCAGCCATGAGCATCCATCATTACCTCTCTATTCCCCATGATGAGTAGGGAGAGGAAATCACCAAACTGCCATCTGGATGCAACCTGAAAACAGCTTAACCAATCTCCATGAACAGCATAGCTGTGCACAACTGTACTTACATTTCACAACTGTTAAAACTTCTACAGCCTCATCGTTATTTCAGTTCCCTTTAAAGCTGCAAAAGCACACCCGCTGCCAGGCACAGCTACAAGTTAGATGGAGAAGTGATTCAGAGCAGCTCTGTGGAGAAAGACTTAGGGGTGTTGGTCAATGAGAAACTTAACATGAGCCAATAGTGTGTGCTTGCAGCCCAGAAACCAACCATGTGCTGGGCTGCATCAAAAGAAGCGTGACCAGCAGGTCGAAGGAGGTGATCCTGCCCCTCTACTCTGCTCTAGTGAGACCTCACTTAGAGTATTGTGTAATGCTTCCGGTGTCCTCAACATAAGCAGGACATGGAGCTGTTGGAGCAAGTCCAGAGGAGGTCACGAGGATGGGGGCTGGAGCACCTCCCGTATGAAGTAGGCTGATAAAGTTGGGGCTGTTCAGCCTGGAGAAGAGAAGCTGCGTGGGGACCTCAGAGAAGCTTCCAGTATCTGAAGGGGGCTTACAAGGATGCCAGAGAGGGACTCTTCATCAGGGACTGTAGCAATGGAACAAGGGGTAGTGGGATTAAGCTTAAACAGGGGAAGTTCTCCACTGTGAGGGTGGTGAGGCACTGGAACATGTTGGCCAAAGAAGTAGTGAATGCTCCATCCCTGGCAGTGTTCAAGGCCAGGTTGGACAGAACCTTGGGTGACATGGTCTAGGGTGAGATGTCCCTGTCCATGGCAGGGGGTTGGAGCTACATGATCTTAAGGTCCTTTTCAACCCAAACCATTCTATGATTCTATAAAACAACCATCTCTACCTCCTCTGTTTTCCTCCTCCTTTTTTTTTTCACTTTCCAGGGGATAGCTCTAGAGTATGCATTTTTGACTGTCCAATCAATAAGTTACTTTTGCTAAGATTTGTGGAAGACACATTGCTAACATTATACTGCATGTACTTCATATTAATGTGTTTATGTTCCTTTCAAATAAATTCTTCAGACTATAAAGGAATCAATGTTCTATGGCTAGAATAATGTAAAAACTAATTCATAACAGAACCACATAAAATTCTTTAAAAGATCAGATAAAATCAATATCCACCTCATTCTTCACTTACAAAGCTTGCTGAGAACCTCAGTGTTTTTCAGATGGACTTTATCCTGCAGGTTTCAAAAGTAACTGCTTTGGGTTTGGGCTGGAGGAGGGGTAGTGTTGGCTACTGGGTTTTATTATCTACTTTGTTTTTGCTATTGCCATAAATATTTTTTAAGTAATCATCAGCACCATCTGCCACTTACCACTGTGTTCTTTTCAGTGTCAATACTATAAACACAGCCTGCTCCCTCATTTGATGCAGTGCAGAACAGTATTAACCAGAAAATAGTTGCTCCAAAAATAGGCCTTACTATTTAAAAGAAAGCGACTCCTACAGTAAACTAATCTTCAGAATAGACTATTTCAGTTTCCACCAGTCTTAAAGAGCTATTTTGCTTAGCATCTCTAGTTAACTAAAAAGAACCCTAAATTTTACTTCCCTTGGGACCACGGCACTTGACAAACCGGTCTCTCAGTGTCAGTAAATTGAAGTTACTGCTTATTAATTAGGGTTTTAGTTATAGTCATTAAATATTTACAAAGACCATTTTGATTTTCTCACACAATTTTAACTTTTTCTATTGTTTGAGCCTTTAAGTGGCAGCATGTTGTTAACTAATACGGAGTATCCGTCAATGCAATTACCAAAATTAGATTTCTATAGAAAATGCTCTAGTCATGCTTAGAGAAAATTACTAATCTCAGTCTTCACACAGTCTAAATAGTAAAGGTAAACTTTCAAAAGATTCTGTTCCTCACTGAGTCTTTTAAGATAATCTACCTTATCTATAGAGCTTCTGGTCAAATGAATATGGCCATGCACCTTTGCAAGCTGAGCTATGTGAATTATAACTGTGACTTACATCATGGAAGCATCATCCATATGATGATGCACAATATCTTCTGGAGGCTGTTGGTTGTTTTCTAGAATAGTGAGTTATATGGCACTGTAAAGCCTACTTTAGTTTCAGTCCAGATAAACTGCCTGACTCACCCCTGTATTTTAACACAAGTTCTAGACATCCAACACTCTTTTCCTGTAATACATAGTTTGTCTTATTTCCAGTTGCATCTTGGCCCTTCAGAGAAGGTGAAGAGAGATCTATTTTTTTTAACATTTCATAGGACAAACCTTGTTACTTATGATGCGGAAGTGTCCTTTCTAGGGGTATTGTGAAGTTGCTTTTATTCAGTGTTTTTATAATGCTTTCCCTGTTTATATGCCACTTTATTCTACCTAAACAGTATTGTTAGTTTAACAGTATAAAATCTACTTCTCTGGTGTATTAGTAAAAAAATTATGTCAATAAAAGAGCAAACAGTGAAAATAATCTAATAGTCTGCCTCCACAATTACAAAGGAGATATGACATTCAGTCTAGAGAAGCAGACTGGTACAGAACAAATAGCAGGATGATGCAGAGAAATGTTTACTTAAATATACATGTAAGATGCCCAGGTACTACTTTGATGGGACTAACAAACTGACTGGAAAAACACAGAATGCAGAATTATGTTCCATCTAGACTCACATCCTTTCACACATTTCCTCTCTTCTTTTGCAGTATCACTTTTATGTTTCTTGTTTTTTCTGTTTAGGAGTCTAAATAACCTACCAGTTATGAGTATCTTCCCATTTCTATGTCTGCCTCCACTTTTCTTCTCCTAGTATTAAGTCTTCACTTAATTCACAGTCTTTCTTCACTAAAGCCTGCTATATGTGTATGAATAATTAGAAGTCCAACTTCTAAACAAAGTAACAACAGAAAGAAAGCCTTTTTAATATGACTTTATTACATCTTTTCTAGGA
>NW_009924209.1:5363-19765 GCF_000696875.1 Nestor notabilis | reverse complement strand
CCTGGTTCCCTTTTGCACAGTTGAAGGCTGCTTTTCTGTCAGTAGGCATTAGTCCACACATGCCTCCAAAATGCTGTGTGCAAGACTATAAATAGTCAATGCCACATTTTATATAACATGAAACATAGACTTAGTATAAGCATTATTCCAGAATAGATACCTTGCCAGCACTCCTCTCTACTAGCTACCTGACATTACACCATACATATAGCTCTTGAACTTGTAAGTCATTGTTTTCCAGTTTGAACAGAGACCACACAAAGGACAAACAAGATTAATGATATGGCCTAGCCCTCTGCTCTAAACAGAAGCAAGCCTGAAGCACCACCCTGCCAACCCCCTGGTTTTCCCCTTTCTGAGTAAAAGAAAAGGTCTATGAAGGGGTGAAATAGTGTACCAGAATATGTATGTCTGAGAAGACAAGGGGTTAAAGTGGTCCTTAGCAAAAGAGCCTCTGAAGTTCACCCTCAGCTCCTCACCCTCACTGCTACAGTGAGGCAGGAGCTTTTCATTAAGCACACGGATATACTTGGTAATGCAGAATCAGATTCATTTTTTTCCCCCTATATTTCCTGTCTTTTCCCTTTGAGTACATAAGAAACGCTAGAACCTTCAGCATGCACACACAGGCCCTTAATAATATATACTCCGTACATCACTCTGTACAATTCAGTTTATAGTAATCAGCTTTTTCATTAATTCATCCTGCATTTTCACTCCTTTAGTAAATACCCTCCAACATGAAAAAAGGCCATAAGAGATTCAACTATCTTTCATATGTCTTAATCACAGTATATTTTCGTTAACATCTTTAACATTTTTCTACAAGAAAATCTTTACTTATCCTTGTAGCCCTGACTTTATACTGTGCAAGTATGAAGGAACTGAGCAAGGAAAGTGTTTGTAGCAGGTAGAAAATCATGGGACTCACCTGCCCTGGTGTATGTCTGCAACTATTTCACTGCATACTGAGGTACATACACATATGAACCTATTCTACAGATGAAAAACCCTACCTATGTTTTTGTTTCCAGGGTCAGAACAAGCCAGCAATATCATTAAATATAATACTCAGTAAAAATATTATTTCATATTTATATTAATGTATCTCTTATGATATGTATTACCAGGCTTTGTATTTTAGTAAGATAAAATTAGAAATAGAACCAAGAAAGCCTTGGTACTGAAAACTCCTATCCAGAGCGAATTGTCTTGTAGAACACTTAGTAAGTTGTTATTCATTATGATGGTGAGTACAGGGAAGGCAGATGGCCTGGTAGTTTTAGCGATTCTGTGATCCTTGCTGTTCAAGTAGGATCGAACTCCACAGTTCCTGTGTCCGGAACTACATGAAATTCTGTTTTGATTCAAGGATATCAGAGACTAACTTTCAGATAGCACGGCTGGAGAGGACTGCTGAACATGAAATGTTGCTATCTTCGTTTATATTTATAGCAATAGACTATTTCATGCAGTCTTCCAGGATGTACATTCCACAACTTCCACTGAAGTTGCTCTATTAATTACTATATTTTATGTAAGTCTTGATTTTAATTTCCAAGCGTTACTTTTAACTAGTCAGTTAGATTCACCTCACCTAGTAATAGTCATATTGATGTTAGAAATCCTCTGAGGTTTAATAGAGAAACAGTCATATATATACACCTTCAGAGACCATCCAGCTCACTATCTTAATAGCAAGGTACCTTTACTGAGTAAAGGTACCTTTACCTTTACCACTTTACCTACTTGGTAGATAGTAAAGTTCTGATGTGTGAAAGTAACAAAACCTGTAAATAATGTGGAAATTTCATCCCTTGATTCTGAATTATTTTGAAATGCTCTAATATTCTTATTTCTCTTTGTGCTTTAAAGCATCTAGTGGCCTTATCCAAGAATGATGCAAACATAATAGAGTTTTATAAACTTAATGTACAATACCTCGATACCTCAAAGCGTAGGATTTAGTTAGCTTTAATAGTAATGATGACATGATCGCAGTTCTTTTAATAGGATTTATCACACTACCAAGCTGTAATTTTTGTATTGCCCAATATATCACTAGAGCTGTACCAAGGCCTTGAAGGAGTTAATCTTGGTCTTTCCAACTGCTGGTAATTCACTGGCACCTTTATCTGCATTAAGTAATTAAGACGTATAATTTAGTTCTTTCTAGAGATCTGGTTACAGCTGCTCTCATTATTAGATGTCTTTTTATTTAAGAAGAGTTTAAGCTATTTAAATATGGCGTCAGACACTACAGCAATAATAGACGATCTCTAAGTTCCAATGTGTCATAAAATCTGAAAGACAAATGTTGTTTTATCTTATAATCTGCTCACAGGTCCTTGAGCGAGTGATTTTTCTGATATGCACATACATTGATGCACACGGTGATAACTGATCTACACACAAATTGTACAGAGAATTGCTATCTTTTTTTAACTTTTGAGTTTTGATCTGATTAGTCAAGTACAATGAAGCTAATGAGAACTGAAGAATGAAGAAACCACATGTTCTATCAGTCAATCCTAAATTGAGACTTTTAGTTCTTATCACTGCTAAGCTTCCTTAATGCTTTTCATTGATCATTATAATTTATGATTTTGTTCTAATACAAGCAAAATTTCATTTAAACACAGTTGTTACTCTAGAGAAATATAACTGAATTATTAGGATCCTCTTCAAAACTTATACCTAAAAGAAAATGCAGTATCTTCTGTGCTATACCTAACCTCCTACGACGGTAACATTTACTGAATTTCCAGGTTTTCAGAATGTTTAATTCTAGAAATTGTTCCTTCATTGAAAAAGTCCCTCTTTAAAGCATGAGTCACAATGAATAGTGCTTCTTATCTTGTTTGCAATAAATTCATTTTTATTGATATTTCATTTGAATCTGCATGACCAATCTGTATAAAACATATCTTAAGCCATATATTAATTTAAAGCAGTTTTATTGTGCCAACCTAGCTGGTTTTTGTATACTTACAGGATTAACATTTATAATTAAAGATTGCTGTCAAAAGTCTGTAAAGTTCTGAGTATTTTCTTCAGGAAGTAAAGAGAGCTCACATCTTTATTGGGACATATGGTCTTTCACAGAGAAGTTTTTGCTTTGCATAGCCTTTGGTCAAAGCCCACCATCTGTATTTTCAACTTCTCTTCCAGCTGCTGATAAAGGTGAAGTATAGAACATATGTTGCAGAAAGAGCAATCTTTATATTAGTGTTTGGGTTGTTTGGGTTATTTTAATATTCAGAGACATACTTCAACAAAATATTTGTTAATGTAAACCTTGGGAACAAATACAACTCACTTTTGATCAGATTCAGATCTTTAAAACATAGGGATACAACTAACAACTCCAGTGCAGGATGGACTAGTTATGTGTGGAAAGAATTAGCTTTCTTGATTTTGGAGAAAATGTAATGCAGAATAGTCATTTCCTTCTTATATTTCAGACACACGTATATAAGAAATGAAACTCAGAGTCTCTTATTGTGAACTGGGAATTGACATATGGTTTAAACAAATATGTTCGACACACTGTCAGTTATATCCTAGAATGATCCCAATGAACTTGAAAATTGTAATATGTAAGTAACAGAATTCTAAAATTACTTGGCAAGACATAGTTACCAAGCACACTACTTCCATCCACCTAAATATCATTGTTTTAATCTAGCTTAGGTCATAAGGGAAACCAACTACATAGCAAATACGTCTGCCGCACAAAGCTTCCACATCATTTCAGATAACTTGGCACAGTTCACAGCATCTGCTCCCAGGAAGCCCAGGATAGAAGCAGCAGGTAGTGCTGCAGGACAGGAATGAAGTGAATTAGTAGAGCTATAGGTATGCCAGCAAACTTGCATAATAGCTTCTGCTTAGACTATGCATGGTTACATAGAGTGAAAGCAGTCCATGAGTACCAAAATTCATTACACACAAGAAAAAATGATTACAGCAATATAATCTAATGGTTGAATCAGCATGGTTGCACACCTCAAGCTTTTCCATTTGCTTTTGACCTTGAACAAAGTGAAAGTGGTAGGACTAAGAATCTTAGATATTTTTAAATACTAAATGGCTGACAAAGATCATAAAAACAAATGGAGGAATAGCATTTGAAATACATGCCTGCAAAGCTGATGGAAGGCAAAGTACTGAGAAGACACAGCAGAACAAAAGGACATACTGCGTAAAAAAGAGGTGTATTCTTTCATAGATTTAGAAACATTCAAAATAACACAACTGCTGTACTGTTGAACCCCACTCCTGTTTCAAAGAGCCTATTCTCTCCATGTTTTACACATAACAAAGAACAGCAATTACTTAAAAAAAACCCCCTGTATATAGTAAATAGAAGCTGATTGTGAAGTAACTAGATAAATACATTTTTACTGCTGAGACGCACATCACAGATAAATTTGAAAACAACAGAAAAAACCATTTTAAGTTCCATTTTCAACAATTACTTTTAATTTCCTTTCATAATGTTTTTCCTTGTCATAAGACTATAAACACCTTAGTTTCTTTTTCATTTCCTTAAAACACTCACAGGGAATATGCTAAACATCCTTCCTCCCTCATTGCTCTCTTCAGAGCACTTACATTTATATACTTTTTCCAGGAAATGTATTTGACAAAGCATCAGTAACACTTTTATTTTCATAGCACTTCCAGAAATTATATTCCAAGCCATAAAGAGCATTTTAAGAACTAAGCCCTCATCTCAGAACTCAGGGATGAAAAAAATGGAAAAGAAAACCCACAGCTCCCCCCCAAAATGAACTAAACCCCTAAATAAATAACAGATAGTCATCAGGCCAAAAGAAGAAAGAACGCTCAGCTGAGCTTATTTCCAATATAAGTCAACTGAGTTTGCCCTCATCATTACTCAATACTTTTTAATCTCTTAAATGGATTTTTGAAGGTTAAAAGGATATCTTTTTGGCTCTTAATGATAAAAGTTGGCCTTAAAGCACATATTCTGGTTTATAGGAGCATTTTGGGCACATACCATGCAGCTTACTATTCATTGCAAAGGCGTTCATTTTGGCAATAGCTCCACTGAAATCTGAAAGAGTAAAGCGGTCACCTGTGATGTGCCACATTACTGCCTAAATTTTGTTGTCATGATCATTTTGTATCATAGCATCGTAGGCAGTTATTTAAAGGATTTTAAAGGTGTACTTACGTACCACCTGCTTAGGAAGTTTTTATAAGAATGGCTGCAATGGTTTTGTACAATGATCTAGCATAGATCAGATAAGGTAGATAATGCAAATGCTGCTTTAAAGTGAGCTGGGATCATTTTTGAAGTGAATGCATTCCTAGTGAAGCATTCACTCACACAATCCCAGGTTTCATCCAAGAGGCATTATGGGAAATGCTAATATTATTACTGAATCTTGGGCAGCGCAACATTGGCATCCATAGCGTAAAGGGACTTAACTAGAAGTTAGTGTACTAAACATCATCTTGAACTGAGAATACTCATGGGTATTCCCCATATAGCCTCATTTATAGCAACTTGAACTGAAACCATAGGAGTGGCTGCGTATGAATTCTTTTGCCCTGAAAGACAATGTTGAAGCATATCAGTATGCACAATATTGTCCTAACGAGATAAACTATTGTACACCAGCCTAGTTTTATCACGGGGCTTTTTATTTGGGATACCATACCAAATTCCAAACAAAAAATTTGTCATTAAACATTGGCCCTAAACTAATCCATTTGTCCTTGTATTCATCTGCTGTGCCATTATTTTGGATCTGTGTGGGTGCATTTGTGTATTGAACAAGGACAGACATAATGCTCACCAACATGAGCCTTACCTGACTGACCAGGGGGTGGGACTCCTGATGAACCTCTGGGCAGACATAAGAATACTGTGAGGACAGCGGCTCTGTTTCCTGAACATGGCTCAATGGCAATCGGTTTGGGAGCACCCTGAAAAAAGAAAATACCAATGTAACATCAAGATTTTCATCACACTTTTACTTGTTTATCTTTAATTTATTTTAAGGTTCACTGCAACAGTAGGAAGATATTTTCCCCAGTTATTTCTTTGCATGAAAACAAATTGTTCTACCCGTGTTAATTGACTTAAAAATGGGCTTTAACAGCCCACACTGCAAATCTAACCAAACAGAAAAAATTAAATGATCTTAAAGACAACAAAATTATACTTGATTTTATAGCTCACTAAACGCAGTGATATCAACTTCTCAAAACTTAGAAAACAGCAAAACCTTCTGGTAAACACAGTGGTATCTGCGAGTATCAGAATTTCCTCTATTCTACTAAGTACCTATGTGAAATAGTCTTACTCCAACAGCATCCATTACCTAACCCTCCTAATACCAAAGCCACAAAATGAGAGAAGATCTATATTACATACAAATATGTAAAGATAACAAATCCTTCTTGAGTGTCCCAGACCAGTAAGTCTGCCTTCTCTGCATCTGTCCTAGCAAACAAATGATTTCTTTGAGGCAGGACTTTCCTGATTTCTTTTTTGCATACACAGAAAATAGGTCCACTGTTAATACATTTAAATAAACTTAGAAACTCTCTGAAAATGTTGACAATGCAATTATCATCTTACTTTGTCTTATATAAAGCTATGATAACAGTGGTTTTGCTAGTTGGAGGTATGTGCTGTTACCAAACATTGCTTTTATTAGCTATACAGATCTTTTAATTTGCAGTTAGCTTTTCACTAAATGGTTGCTGCCATATTATTCTGAAGTTACCAAGACTGAGGGCATTAGGAGCTGGAAGAAATCAAAGCAGTCTACAGATCCATAGAATAATAAGTTCTAATATACCAATTTATGATAGTTCCATATTTACACGTTTCCACGATTTGTGCTCACTGAGAGATAGGCATTTCACTTTTGATAGCTCAAACATTCAGTCAAGCACTAAAGATATTTCTAAAACATTAGGTCAAACTCAGCATAAGCATTCGTTTCTTTTGTGGTTTTGTAAATTTTTGGAATGTCTGTCATGTTCCAAGGCAAAATATGAGCCTGATGTTTTGATTCAAAATTCAAACCCATAAAACTTTCCATTTACATGCAAAATTCAATGTATATATAAATGTCAACTGATTCAAGTGTACTAAGAAAAATGGTATTTTAGCCAAGTTAAATACAGTGCAAAGTACTAGATATAAAGAAAACAAAGGCACTTCCATCATGCAAAGCAATTATCATTTTCTATTTTTCTACCTCCAAGTAACCAACATTTATTACTGCTCAGTGAAGATAAGGAAACACAGAATACAGCAATAAATTGGGCAATAGATAAATACACTTTTTTTTTACTTCATGTTCATATTTGAAAGACATTTCTGTAGATTCATTTGAGGCGATAGCATTAAAATCACTTCGGTGAGGAATGCCATCTAATTTAAAATTGCTATGACATAATGAATGACAATTTATGTTCACTAAAACCTTCCCCAAAAAAAAAGAAACAGAAAAGTAAAACCTCGGAAGCTTCAGCTGAAGAAAAAACCCAACGTAAGACGTATTTTGTAAATAAGTGCACTGGATTTGTAGAATTTAATAATAATATATTTTTTTTTAATGTATTGACTCAACGTAGACCAAAGGAACAGATGAAGAGAACAGGTTCTGAACTTGCATAAACTGGTGTATATTTGTTGTCTTCCATGGATCTATTATCAATAAAACATTTAGACAGGCATTGCTTGATGATATGATTCTGTATTAAAAGCAATGCAGAAATGATGAAAACTAGAACAAAACCTTAGTAATATTAACAGCATTGATTGCACGTGCAATACTACAAAAGCAGTACAGTGGATTATTGGAAAAGAAAGTGAAAGGTGTGGGAAAAAATTCTTATTAAGAATCCTTTGACTTGTGTATATTGAAGGGCAATGTGGAAAAAAAAACCCATAGAAAAATAATGGTAACTCTTCAGATCATAAAATTTAATATAGGAAGGGGTCTTGATGGGATCATTCAGATTAGCGGGTAGTCTGTGCCCTGGGCTGTTTAAATCTCATCAGATAAGCATAGGCATAATACAATACAGTTAAATGCAGTATTGACAGCAACCTGGCGTAGACCTCTCTGTTTCTCCCACTATTACATGCTTTCATTCACTCCTATCTGTTGCTCTTTCAGCTGTCAAAATCCAAGACATCCCAGATGTCACACACTCATATCACACCTCCCCGTGGAGCTGAATTTGTGCCCCTTCATCCCAGCATTTATACCTGTATCTCCCTCCCTAACCATCAAGGCAGGGATAGAGCTCCATGCCAGCTAAGGTCATCTCACTTCAACCCCATGCTTCCTTCTTCACCTTGCATTGGCATCTTCAGTGCAAAATAGACTTTCCAGGTCTAGGCAAGCTCCTGCTGCAGGGGCTGTGAGCAGAGCTCCATGGACAGAGTGCCAAAAACCGGGGAGGTGGTTAGGCAGTGACCCCGATGTACTCGCTAATATGACAAATAGATGCCACAAATGGACTACCTTCCACTGTGTACTAGAACAAACAGCACCTGAATCCATATACAACATTTACAGTTAAAATAGTTGGTATTACTAATGGAAGCAATAGAGCATTTAAGTTACTTTTTGTGATTTGCCAAAGCAGCAAATCAAGTAACATGATTTCTTTCTATTTGAAAAGGCAGACAAAAATGAAATCTGCATTTTAAAATGCAATTCATAATACAGCTTATGTGGACACAGAACTGAAAGGAACAAATTTACCACTATGTCTTTTAATTTGGTGAAGAATTACTTTATTACAAATCACAATGATAATTTTTTTATTGCTGTGTAATATAAAACCTTTCATTAACAGGCCCCATCCTTTTCTGTTTGAAGTTTACAATAATGCTTTTCAAGACACAATTGGAGGAAATGATTTCTGACAAATATTTTTCAGAGGACTTTATCCAAAAATCAAATACAGTAAGAATTTTGTGTTTGTGCTTACTTGTTCTTTATAGAACATTATGACTGATAAACCAGAAGTCTTATCTTACCTTACATCATTCAGATTTACTAGCAAAAACCCACGGAAGCATAGAGCAAATGATAATAATTTAGATAACCTAAGGTTTGTCAGTTGTTTAAAGATAAATACATAACCATGAATCAAAGTTATTTCACAGTGACATAATATGTTCTCTGAAATGTGCCATTTATCATGCATTTTCCACGGGTTTTCTGGAAGAGATAAGGCACATGTTTGTTTGCCTAAAGCACTTAGCTACCATGATTTACTTGCTAGAATTATCTTTTTTTTCCCCTGTACAGAAAGTGACTTATATTTTTGCCAAAAAGCACAAATGACAATCACAGTTAATAAAACTCTATCAGTGGAGGGCAGAACAAACAAATACTTACTTATTTAACACCGTTTTACTTTTATATTCCCTTTCTTGCTCACAGTATGACAGACGGAGGTATGTCAGTTGGGAAGGTGAAAAAATAAAGAGGAAGAAAACCACAAAGGATTTAAAGGGTGAAAGAGCATATAGTATTATTGGAAGCAAGAAAAGCAGAGTAAGTCAGTGCGTGTAGAAAGAAGAAATAAGTGGAGAGGGTAGGGAATAAAACACAGTGAGAGAAAGAGAAAGAGAGAAGGAGAGGAAGAGGGGTTTATCCACAATTTAAATGCGTAGCCATATATTTATTCACAGAAATAAGTATCAGAAGCCATCTTCCTGGTGTCCTAGATTTTTATCACAGAAAAGTTTCTCCATTCTCCAGATTTTTTTTCTGATAATCCTACAAAGATCTAGTCAAAGTCCAGGTGCCTGGGTGAGTTTGTGAGGAATTACTGAGCTTTGGGAAGATTCTTGTCTCACCCTTGACCTGTTTCCAGAAGAAATAAATTGTGGCCAGATTTTATTTTTCCCTATACAAAGGACAGATAGCAATGCTGCCATGACTGGCATAAAAACCTATGTCAGTTTGTGCAATGTTCATACCTGTATTAAAAATATTCCTAAGTAACTTAGCACATCTGCTTTAAAATGACAAGAAAGTAACAAAACCGTTTTAATTCTTATTAGGTGTTGAAACCCCAGCAAATCTTCCATTGTGTTATTTGGCTGTTTAGGAATAACACAAAGGAGCAGCTTTAGTAATCCAGACCAAGAAGCTGGGAAGAGTATTCTGTCACCCTTGGTGGGCAGGATGGGCAACAGAAGGCAGCAGCATGAAGAGGTGAGAAGAGCAGGAGAACACAACAGTGACTAAAGGGATGCTATGCGGTTCTAAGCTATGCGGTTCAGTTGATATGCTGGGGGGAAGGGATGCCATCCAGAGGGACCTTGACACACTTGAGAGGTGGGACAATGCCAACCTCATTAAGTTCAACATAGCAAAATGCAAGGTCCTACCAAGCACAGCTACAGGTTGGGGGAAGAAGTTATTCAGAGCAGCCCTGCAGAAAAGGACTGCTGATTGATGAGAAGCTCAAAATGACCCAGCAGTGCTTGCTCACAACCCAGAAAGCCAACTGTGTCTTGGGCTGCATCAAAAGGAACATGACCAGCAGGTCAAAAGAGGTGATCCTGCCCCTCCTCTCTGCTCTTGTGAGACCCTCAGTTGGAGTACTCTGTGTAGTTCTGGTGTTCGCAACATAAGCAGGACATGGAGCTGTTGGAGCAAGCCCAGAGGAGGCCATGAGGATGATAAGGGGGCTGGAGCACCTCCTGTATGAAGACAGGCTGAGAAAGCTGGGGCTGTTCAGCCTGGAGAAGAGAAGACTGCGTGGAGAGCTCAGAGCAGCCTTCCAGTATCTGAAGGGAGCCTATAAGGATATGCTGGAGGATTCTTCATCGAGGACTGTAGCGACAGGACAAGGGGTAATGGGTTTAAACTTAAGAAGAAGTTCTTTACAGTGAGGGTGATGAGGCACTGGCACAGGTTGCCCAAAGAAGTGGTAAATGCTCCATCCGGGGGGGAGAAGGCCCCCCCCCGAAAGCCAGTGGGTGATTTGGAATGTGTGTGTACAGAGAGAAGAGCTTTTGTTGCTAGTGGCGTGACAGGAGAAGGGCAAGGCCGGGTTGGATGGACTCTTGGGTGACATGGTCTAGTGTGAGGTGTCCCTGCCCATCTCAGACGGGTTGAAACTAGATGATCTTAAGGTCCTTTCCAATCGAAACCATTCTATGATTCTGCTCTATGGGTTCACAATCTGTTTGGGCGAAACACACAGACTATAGCATCACTTCTTATCTATCAGTGAAAACATTTAATACTGTGAAACAGGAAGATGAAAAGTGTAAAGTGTTTGGCTCTATCTTCTATTCTGTGAGATGCCACTTCTATTCCAAGAAGTGGTGTCTCACAGAAGTGCTATAAAACTTTGGATTTTCTGTACTAAGTAACATCTCTATATATTTTTTGTTCAGCATTCTGAGATAGGTGCATCCAATTTTTAAAAGTGCATTATTGTACCATAAGACAAATACATCACGTAAGACTAAATGGCTCCAAACTCATGCCAAAAAAGCAATTAGAAAATTGAATCAAGGAATTAAGGATTAATGTGAGCGTGTTACACCTGTCAGCAGTAATAAGTATTTTGACAAGAACAGAATGAAGTTTGACAGTGTGCACAAATACAGATCTGATATATAAATCAAGTATTAAAATGCAAACGACTATGCATTAATCACTGTAATGTTTCCTAACTTAAATGGTCTTAGTACGACTTACATGAAATCATAATAAATAAAACTTCATTTCTTCTTCTTAAAAAAACCTAGCTTGACTTATACTTTTTGTTTTAGTAATAAATGATGTGAATTTAAGCTTAGCTTTTAATCATATTATTAAAACAGAATTAATCTGGTGAATTCCACATAAACTAAGCTTGACAGTTTGGCAAATAAACAATCAAATCTGTTGTGGCAGGATTAGTGCCAGATTCAAAATGTAAACAGCCACTTTTCTGGAGGTTAATGTTCTAGACTTCAGAGGGGAGAAAAAAAGAACCAAGAGTGTGTCCTCTAAAGAGGCAAGGAACAAACAAAATTTAGACTGTTACATTAGAAGTACTCACATCTACCATTTTATCTCAGCTTCAGGTTCTATTCCTGAATCCTTTGGTTATTTTCTGAGTTTCTTGATTTACTTGTGATAAACAAGCGTCCTCTAAAGAGGCAAGGAACAAACAAAATTTAGACTGTTACATTAGAAGTACTCACATCTACCATTTTATCTCAGCTTCAGGTTCTATTCCTGAATCCTTTGGTTATAAACAAGCCTCAGATTTAGAAAAGCACTTGAGCACCTAAGTTGGATTTTGTTCAAATTTAGATACCTACATGCAAACTCAAGAGCCTCAAAACCCCTGCTAGTCTTCATTTCAGTATTAAAAATTTCCCAATAGCTGAAGCTCTCCTCTACCTGCCCATGCACATCCTGGTCTCTCTTACATCCACACTCAGCATTCACTTGTATTCCTACATCTGCCCTGGATGTAGAGCTCAATCTACATAGTTGTTTTCAAAACAAGGTTACCGAATTAGATTTTTACAGTACAGTTCTGGTCACCTTCTTTTAGGGGACAGTTGAAAGCAGAGGTAGATCTGTTCTTCGTTGAAGGAGGATTAATCCTGGTTTTCCTATTCTGCTTTTACTAAATGTTGGTTGGAAGTTAAACACTTAGATGCAGAGTAAAATACTGTGATTGCTCTGACCATTTTCAGTGCAGTAAAGGCAGACTTTTCAGCAATGTAAAGGAGGAAAAGAAAACTCATCCTCTCAAATTCACATTGTTCACTGATGTCATTTGGTGGGGGCTTGTTTTGGCCATTTTGATGGAGCAACTTCAAATGCCCAATGGCAGGTATCCTGCCAAGAGGAAAATGGAGACTCCCACCTGTAGCCAACCTTCATCCTATCCCCATTTCATTTTCTTCTATGATCTTAAGGTCCTTTCTAACCCTAACTATTCTATGATTCTATGGTCATTTGCCAAGAGAATCAATACCAACAGTACTGTCAGAGGAATGAAGAAACACTGTTTGCTCCTCCCAGCAGAAGCCCACTGCTTTCACAGCGCTTGCTGCTGCCCTAAGGAGAACCTGGCACTTCGTCCAGAGTACCGATATTAAGGCAATGCCTCAGGTAGAAACAAAGACTGTAATCAGTACTGCTGTTTTCTTAGGCTATCAGCACTATTTTGCATTACTATTCTAAATGTTGGGTAGATATTAACTAATGCTCTAACATACTTTTGAGTATGAGCTTCCCATCCATCCAAAAGTTTCTCGAGATTTATTCAATGAGTAACAAAGCCCTAAGGACAGTGCAAGAGGACAAAAAAAAAAAAAGCTTTCACCAAACATCATTAGTGTGCCAGAAGAACTATACTTTAGGAAATACCACAACAGAATAAATAAGCAAGGCTGGAGTTCTGAACATTGTTTTGTGGCTGGCATAGGAAACAGCAGCTCTTCATACAAACCTAGGGTTTCACTGAAATTATAAGCATCCACTAAAGATTTTTATTTAATCCATTCTGTAAACTTCCTCTCCTGCAATTAGTAAGTGGAAAGCTTTACCTCATCTAAACCTACAAGAATAGCCCAGAACCTGAGTGTCCTCAACACTTCGGACATCTACACTGGACCTTCTTTTGCCTGAGGGTTTCTCAGGCAGAGATTTCTAACTTTGGATAAAAAGGTCCCACTAACCCAATGTGAGGAACCTAACCATGTTATCTACAGCAGTAAAAGCTGGAGAATATTTTGGAGTGCCTTACTATTCTTCCCCCTATACCAAAAGAAACTTGAGGTAACTTCCTTGCTTCTATGAGTGTATCCAGCCAGCACTGATTTACCAGGAGGAATCTACCAATTCTACTTTATCTTCAGAATGAACCAGTTTTCCCTGAAAACTTCTATGTTGTCTAGTGGACCTGAGGTTAACAGATTTATTGGTAATAAAATGAAACCTGACCAAAATTATACTAACATTCCTTATTAGAGATTTTTTAAATACCGAATTATCTTTCCAGACGTATTTTACCCCATTGCTTTTGCAGAATACAAATCTCCATTAATTTCCTTGTTTCAAATTGGCAACGGAAATCTTAGAATATATTGGTACATTATTTTCCATAAGAAAAACAGTGGGAATTAACAATAAAAAGAACGCCATTATGGTTACCAAGCTGTGATTACAGTCCCAGTGAGCAAACCGCATTGTTATCCTTCTATTTATTGTCTTATCTCTCTATCTCTACTACATCAATATGCAGTGATAGGCTGTATTCTTTTTTGCAGCCTTTTCTGCGTAGGATGTGGTTGTTAGTTATCAAAGGTTATGTGCTGATGTTAAATTTATGTATTAATCTGAAAGCGTTTATGCTCGGAA
>NW_009924209.1:0-5343 GCF_000696875.1 Nestor notabilis | reverse complement strand
CCATATTTTTATTATAAGAACTATATTTGCAACAGATTTACTCTCAGTTAATCTAGTAAAAGTCTTTGTTTCGAAACCTAGTACTATGTCATACGGCATTTCATTAGCAAGAGAGTTATAAATTGACATCCTGATTAAAACTGATTTATTAAGACAAAGCTACAAGAAACACCTACAGACACATTTATTTTCAGTGGGGTTTCAGAAAGAACTAGTCAGGTTCCCTATTCAGCTTTCATCCTACTGCCTAGGGGCTGCTTTTTCCGAACTGTGACACTAGTATGAACCATCCTGCAGTTTCCTTGACTTTCACAAGTGGCTGAACAGAATATGAGTCACTGAAGCTAAATCAAAATACCAGGTAGCTGCAAGGGCCTTTACTTTTTTTTTCTGTGTGACCATGTATGCAGTATCCTCTCTCTTCATACTGGTAAATAAAGTTGGGTTTACTTTACTATTACATCTTGACTGCTAATAGGAGTAATTTCAGGTTAATCTGGAAAATATTGAACATAGCTCACAACTGACGGTGTGTGTAGTAGTTGTACTGGATTACTGCCAGAGATATCCCCAAGAGCCTCCAGAACATTCCCCTATTAAGCTGTATGAGTCTGATTAAAGGCTGGCAATGCTAGCATCCAGTTTGTGAAAAGAAATTTGTCTTGGCAGCAGCTAGCTAGATCCTGTTGGGAGAAGCACCTGAGACCCTCTGTCTGTGCCATATACCAAGTATCATGTATCCCCAGATACTTTCCTGTAAATTCTTCCTACTGCCATTTCAAGTTCTATAAGTCAAAGTGGCGTTGTGCAGGGTGATGCTAATGGGTATTTGTTTCCCAGATGGGTATATCTCCAAGGATTAGAAACAAGAAACGGAGAATTCTGTTATTCCTTCACAATTCAACCTTAAAGGCTTGTCTATGAAAACTCGTATTTCACAGGTGACAAATTACTGATAGTCCATCACTTTCTGAATTTATCACTCCCAATGGGTTAACCCTACCCCAGACTGCCTGGTAGAAGAGGAAATGGTCCCTCCAGAGCTACAAACAACTTTTCAGAGTGGGAAAGATGAAGTACAAGGTGGAATTTCACTTCTGCCTAACTTGCAGGCTAACCAGGGTGGCTGTGGTGGCAGGCAGGGGAATATTGAACTATGGATGGGCACATACAGGTTACTTTCATTGGGAACAAGCAAACTGAGTCAGCTGCAGATTTCTGAAGAGCCTATGAGGTAGATAAACTTGGACTGCCCTTTGCTAGGGGTGGATCATAAAATTTCAATCTGTCATTGTGACAATGAATCTCATGCAAGTCAAAAGTTCTGACTAGCAGCTGCCTTTTGTGACCAGAGTTCTCATTCCTGGAGCTCTGCAGCACCCTAGAGTCATTAATGATCAGGTTTGATTATTATTTAGTAGATCTGTGCCAGTCTTGAGGGTTAGAAAAGGCAAATGTCCCAAAATTATTATGCTGTATTTTGCACTTCTTGCAAAATTGGAAAGAAAATAGAGTACACCATATGTCATCCAAAATACACTTGTACTGAACTTTTCTTCAACAGTACCTTTTAAAGTTCTTTTGTAACCTCCTGGACACATGCAGGATGCCTAGTGAATGATAAATGAAATCATTTATACCTGGAATCATAATAATAAAAAAAGAGAACTAAATCAAGACACATTGTGAAAACTAGCTGTCAGCAAAAGGGATTAAAGTGCAAACTTGGCAATATTCTTAATGCAGGGAAAAAATGCTAATGGCACCCGAATAACAAATTACTTTCTATCATGACAACTTACACAGATCACAGCCTACTAAATGTAGGGAGGACACAAACCAAATGTCTGAAAGCATGACTTAGCTTTTATTTTTATCTCCTTGCCAAGGACAAAACTTGTCCTTGGACAGCTGTAAAATATGTACACCATAGCCAAAAACTTTCTGAAGCAAATTATCCCTGTTTAAGATTTGTAAGTCTATAGTTTTCATCCTAGTGACTGTGTGTGGGTATTGTGGATCAGATCATAGCTGCTCCAGCAGCAGGAAGAAACAATAAAAGACTTATCTATCCCAAGGAAAAAGTGGCAGCCAAAGGGAATCCAGTTTAGCTGTATTACATAGTAGTAACAGCAGCATGTATTAAACTAACTAGCAGTTTTGGCAGTAGTTGCTGCCAGCAAGGTGGAAAGGGAGAGGGCAAGCTGGCACGCTTGTGAAAGCGCAAACCAGACCCTTTTAAAGATGCTGCAAGATAAGTCTCTCACTTTCCTCTCTTGAGGACATCCATCATCTACTCTGCCCATTCTCCAATTTGAAAGCATAATCAGCTACAGTTTTTCACTAGTCTTATGAATTAATTGAAATCTCAAATATCTGTGAGATAATCCTCAGCTGCCTGAATCAGCACAACACTCCAGTAACAGCAGAACTATGCTGATTTATACCACCTGTAAATCTGACACTGTATTAATAATTTCTTAATGGTGTCCTTGAAAAATCCTGCAAATAAACTCAGACTCTGAGTATTATCACTTGATGTTGCTTTCCAAGATGCTCCCCATCACAACTTAGTACTTGCAGCGTCCACAAACATATTAAGAACTTCACTGAAAATGCACAAAATATAAAGCTTACAGGATCTAATCTGACAAATAATTAGACATGTGAGAATTAGTGCTTGGAGAAACTGTTGCATTAAAGCAAACAGGATTACTCGGATGAATGAAATTATTTCTGCATGTTACTCATGTTAGCTTAATATAACTGATGGAATATTTTTTTTAAAGAGGCATTTTTTGAAATAAAATAATAGGAAAAAGACTACTCCTTTAAAATATTAAAAAATCTGCATCATTTTTACTAAATCAGCAAAGATCTACTGTATAAAGTATTTGCTGAACTTGCAGTTGGTGAATCCTGCTTACATGGAAAGTAAGTGTTACTTATTTAGGAAGTACCATGTTCCAAGCCTACTTAGCCCCTTGAGCACTGCTAACTGAAAAAGAGTAGTATGGAAACATAGTCCAGCTCAGCTTACACTTCTGTTCCACATGTGTTTCCTAGGGCACAGCAGGAACTTATTATTTTATATTTTTATTATTTCCTTCAGCAAGGTGGTACACAGTCAGCAACAACAAAATTCATTATTCACATGGTCCCCCTCCTTATTGCATGAAAAGCTTGTTATTTTGCTTCAGGAAATGTTCTTGGTTTAAATTTTACATTGTAAAATTTAGCATCAGTGATGATGCTTGAAACATCTTTCTTCAAAAACCATAATCTTTCTACAGCAGATTGAACATCTTTTTAAAGAGTTTCCTTGAAAACTCAGAGTTGTGAACTTTTCATTGGAGTTTGCTTCAAATCCTTGCGTTCCACAAAGCTTTGTACTGCATCTCATATATTCTTCGTATCTAACCGAATGATTTCTCCTCCCCCAATTTTATGCATAATTTAAGCCACTGCCAAGAGTAAAACATGGTAATGTTTGTCCTGTACTTCAGTTAACAGAACAGTAAAACACATTTATTTCTATATTATATGTAAACTCTAATTTATTTTAGCAGTGGCTACTATTAGGCTAATGAGGCAAATCTTATTTTCTGATTCCTCTTCCCTTTTCCCACCCCTTCCCAACACCCTTCCCAGTCTTTAGGATGCTCCTTCCATGGAAATAAATGCCCCATATCAAACGCCACTGATACAAAAAGCAGAAGAAGCAGGATCTTATTTATTTAAGCAAGGGTTGAGATTTGAGATCACTCATCAAGCAGATGTTATTTCTGAAGCTGAAAGTATTCATGATGATTGTTACTATAGAGACCAAGCTTTGTAAAATATTCCAAACAAACACTTCTTTATTAGCCAGCACTGCAACTACAGCACTCTGCATTACGCTGCACCCCACGGTAAGTTATCAACCGTGCATATTTTCTTTCTGGTTATTTGCTCTCAATAGTAACTACAAGACAGCATTTCTATAGGTCTGAAAAGATAATGTATCACAATACCAGCCATCCATAAAATGACACACACTGTACTCATTCAGCACTAAACTCCTGTCTGTTTCATTTCCCCCCTCCTGTGGGCAGCCACTCAAATCAGTGTTTCCCTATTCAGCAACAGTGGAAAACAGGAACCCACTGCTAATTCCTGTGGTTAGATCAGCAGCACAAAACCAGCAGTGGTTACTAAATGCCAGCCCCAGCCTCTTTAGCAATTAAACCATTCTCCATTCTTAGTAGACTTTGTGAGGCCCGTGCGTCACTCAGAAAGCATCTTTCAATAGCCTGTCATATCATAACCACGTTTCTGACTTTCTGCTTGCTAATCATACTAGCAGAAGAGTAAAAATTCAAAGCCCAGTTCCAGTGAAGTCAGTGGGACTCCATCAGTGCAGGATCCCTGACCCTGAGCACATCCCCAGGGAAGAAGGCTGGAGCAGGTCACAGCAGTCGCTGCCAGGTGGCTTGGAAACACCACAGCCAGTATCAGTGGGAAGGGGCAGTTAAAGTCCCGTTAGTTCAACCTGTGCCTGGTATTTTAACCACCTCTCTCTTGCTGCAATCAAATTTCCCATAGACAGATAACAGGGCAGACTTCTATTTGAAGTTGAGTAGGTGGGTGGAAGCTGGCTGGTTATTATAACACATGAAAAGAAAACTGTATTTAAGGCTATACAAGGAAATTCGCAGGAATTTTATTACAGAATGAATGCATCATATGGATATCAGAAATACTGCTTTCTGAGACCTTTCTGTCTCCTTTCACAGAGAAACCCTAGGAAAGGATAAAATTATATATTTCAAAATATGGAAAAGTTCAAGAAAGGTATGGTAGCAACTTCTGATTAGTATAATTAAAATTCCAAAGCTGTTTTCATTCTCAACTTACTGTTATGTGCTCATAATCTCCTTTAACTTTCTGTACTGTGTTTCTGTTCAAACTTTGCCCAGTCTTTCAGAAACTTCTCATGTATCTTATAGATGTGGGACATTTTTTCCTAATACCAGTTCTATCCAAGGCTTTCAATTTAATTTAAAACTTGGCCTTGACTCAGGTAACATTGAGGATTCCTGCCTTTTATTAGTGTAAAACAAATCTGTTTTAAAAATACAACAATACAGTCAGAGCATGATCAGATTACCATAAGAATATATACAAGTATGGAACTATATGTGCCACTGGCATCTTATTTTAAACACACAATACCACCACAGTGAAGAAAGTATTAAGCAAAAGAGCACAAACTAAGGAGCCAGTTAAAAAGTTTTAGTTGTGGTGATTTGTGCTGTATGCAACAGTATACAGCAATAATAAAAAAAATTAATATATAATAAT
>NW_009924208.1:0-27887 GCF_000696875.1 Nestor notabilis | reverse complement strand
AGAGAGGAGAGGGTGTTCCTTCAGCCCCTAAGGAATGTATAACTTACTAAAACTTGAGAATGCACGTTGATCACATTTCTTGACCAAACTCATCTTTTTGTTCATACCAAGATATTTCTGGTATAAGAATGAGAGCAGTCAGTAAGGGGCACAGTTTAAGCTTTAGTATTTGTTTTTCTCTATGATTTGTTTCACATACAGATAGAACCTGTGGCTTCTTTGCTGAGAACCCACTTTTAAATCTTGTAACTATTCCCTTCATCTCTATTGGGAACACCATATCTCCATGTAGTTTAAATGAGCACACTGAGTTTACGGCCCTTAGAAAAGTCAGCTTCTAACAGCTGGTATTTCCTAACTTCAACCAAAACTGGCATTCAGTTATAGTAATGAAGCTTTTTTAATGTACAGGAATAGTAGCTGTAAGTATTCCAGTAAACAGTTTAAGATTGTTAGTTTTAATTAAATTGCAAAATATTTCTATCTACTCTATGAAAACATTATTATAAACAAAGCAGGTGTGAGGTGGGAAGAAGGACTTTTGCAGTAATGCTTGAATATACATGGCCTAAAGAGTGCTTAATTTGCTCATTAAGGCTTGTAAAGAATTTAATACCCTAAAACTATTAAAAATTACTAAAAAATAGTCTATTCATAATTGAGGTCAGATCATGTCAACTAGTGACCTCTTTGATAACAACCTAAATGTGTTGCAAAGTGATTTGGCAAAAATGTATATTACGTGGTTTATGAAGTGCTCCAACGACTTGCGTTGTCTTTTATATAACTACATCAAATACAAGAGTGGGGGCGGTGAGGGGGGGAGGAGGATTTCCCCTCATCTGTGTTTGAAAGACTACATATGTTTCAGTTTTGGACAGGATTAATAATAGTTTGTGGCTTATTTGTGGTTTTTTTGGTTTTGTGTTTTGTTTATTTTAAGGACTTCAAAATATATAGAAATCTGTTTCCTATTTTACAGTAGTGTGGATGCTTTGGGTTTTTTGGGTTGCGTTTCTTTTTGATTCCTTTCTCTTGGTCAAACTTTCTGGTTTAAGACTTGCATTTTGGAAAGCACAGTTGAGCAGTATTCCTTTGTCACTGCTTCCGATATACTTTCCTGACTATCACTTGCATCAAACTGCTGTCTGGAAATGAACTGTGGATCTTTATTCTTTGCATGCAATCACAATCCAGCTATGGCTGAGTGATGATTTTGTTGAAGTAGTGATGCAGAACACAATCGTTAACTCCCCAGGTCTCTACCCATTCTGCCAGTGGCTAAGGACTTTTTCCTTCACAGGTTTTTCCATAAAGCCAGGGGATGGACAGCATTTATGTGGAGAGTTTGATTGCTTCCTGACTGGAGGATAATCCTGCAAGAATGACTTCTATAAAGAAGGTAGATGAGGAACGCTGCAGTTGTTACGAACTGGTAGAAAATCAAGAAAGTAATGAACTAAGTAATGACAAAATCACCTCTGAATTTTGTTTGCATATGTATTGAGTGAAAGGCCTTGCTAGTAACATGTCAGGATGCATGAAAACATCAAAATATTGGATAGTACACTATATCAAGAGTGTTGAGGACTTTCATCTTCACATTTTTGGGGTTTATCCAACTCTCGCTTTAGCTTCTGGTGAGGACTGTCCTTTGAACACTGTAATAGATGATCTCAGGCCTGATCTAGCATGCCATTGCATAGTTTCTGTATTTTAAAACTACTGGATTATTTGGTTTAGGAATTATGAAAAAATAATGGAGGGGGGACAAACCCCCAGATCAATAATAAGACTAATATGTAATTGAGGTTTCTACAGTACTAAGACATAATTCTGTAATTGCGTTATTAGTTCTATTTCTTGCACTTCTGAGCAAGCAGAAAGCACTAAAGATGAATTTAAGATAAACTCTGTCCCTTTGAGGGGTTTGTGGACTAAAACCAGAGTATCTTTTCTACTGGGATACACAGAAAGTTAGGTCAGTGTTGAATAATGTATTACCAGAGTGCAATTGCTCAATGTAACTGCCCATATTCTCCCCCACAGTGTCCTGTTTTGCATATACCAATTCCCATCTTACAGTAACTTTACCTCCTTCTCTTCCCATTACAAAAGAGTAAAAAATGCTGAAAGAAATCAATACCTAATTTCCTTTACATTTGTATTAGAGAAATATATATTACTTATTTTCTACAGAAATATGTGTGTATATATATGCATGCATAAATATAGATATAAAAAAACCTTTTCTAGGTATCTGCTCTTTTACTGTATTGCTTGTTTGGTTAGTGTTTAACCTAACCTATAATCAGGATTGTTAATAACTGACATTAATTGTAATTACATTTATTCTAAGATATAACTTGACATTATTAACATTATTATTGCTTACACTTGTGTCTCTATGAAGCATGTAATAGGAAAAAATACAAATTCCCTTCCTACCATTTGAAGAGCTGTGGAGAACCAACTCTTCTCTGGCTTTTCCACATGAAAAGCTCCTTTAAAAAAGATAGGCAGTCTTTGTGATCATATTGAAATATGCTGTTAAATACCAAGTGCTGCTAGTACATTTTTAAGGGCTGATACAGCTTCCTAATCAGGAATTTACCACTATTTTGTACACTGAAATATTACACTCCAAGGAAATAGTTACTATTTAGTAACTGCATCTGCAGAAAAATTCAAATTTAGATGTCTTTTAAACAAAGATGGGATACAAAATTTTGCTTCTTCAGTGTCATTTGTTTTCTCACAGCTTTTAAACATTTTCATTTTGTGCATAAACCAGTTTTAAAGTACTCTGACAACTCTTATAGATATTAATGTACTGGAAATAGAAAATCAGTCACTGAAGCAAGAATGAGTATAGTTATACTCAAAAGTAACCTCTGGGTCCCTACAGCACACTTTGCGTTTTGCAAAGTAAGATGTATTTACAAATTATAAAATACTTACCTAGTGCCCATACTTGAATATTTTTAATTATTTTTTTAAGAAATAATATATAAAGGTTTAACATGGGAAAAACTGTCACAATTTTAGTTTCAAAGCAAAATGAAGAAAGAATTCAGTGCACTTACAAATACATCCAAGTGTACTGGCCTGCAGACAGTCAGGAAAAGCAAACTGCAAACATTACATCCCTGTGCAAACAATAGCTATTATTGACTCACATCTACCTAAATTTTCCCCATCTAAGCTCTTCAGAGTTAAAGAACAGGGGGTACAAAAAGTGATCTCACATGTTCAGTCCAGCTACTGCACTAGTAAATGTTATATACTCCTCTTGAAATAGGAGGAGGAAAACAGCTGCAGCTAGGTCACCAGATAGTTAAAGTGTTATAATGAAAATGAATTTGCGCCTAAATATTTTGTCACTGTGACTAAGATATATGTTTAGACAAAGGAAAATACCCTGAATTCCCTGAATCAATGCAGCATTTCATGTTTCTGTTAAAATTAACTTAATTTTAATGTGTTAAAATTAATTTCAAGATAGGACTCTTTAATTTTTGTTTGGCTGCATGTAAGACTTCCTTGTGTCCTTTTGACTTCCACCAGTGTCCATTATACCTGCAACAAAGTTGGCTTGGGTTTGATTTGATTAGGCATATCTTTCCTCATTACATTCTTCTTCAGGATTATGGAGATGAAAGGTGAATATACAATAAAATAATAGATGACTATGAAATATGAGAGATCCTTTGTGTGGCGACAGACAAAATATTACCTTTAAACTCTGAATATGCTGACAGAACTTTGTCTCTTGAAAAAACTTCTAGGGAGTTTGCTATGGGCAATTCAGTAGAATTAGCTGATAAAATGCAGCTTGTTCCCTAACTGGCTATCAAGACTTGTTTCCAGGAAGCTCCCTGGAGCTGAGGGCTTGCATGCATTCAGCCTGATGGGTAGCTGCGTCTTTCTTTCTATTCAGCTTTAGACTTTCTAAACTCCCTGACATCTCAGTCCTGCATTTCTAAGTTCCACCAAGAAATTGCTTGTTATTAGTCTGGTTGTGTCTATGGTCACTCACAACAAAAAATGTTACACTATCATAACTAACCAGCTAAAGTACATAAAAATTAGTTTCTATTTCCTCTTTTCTTACCTTGTTCTTTATTAATATTTTTGCAAATTAAAGGAGATGAAAATGAAGTTAAAGAAAATCAGAATTCTTCATCTTTTCTATGAAAGGGTTATGAAGACATGATGGGACTGCCGCTCCTTTTGTAGGATTTCTTAATGTTATTTTAAGTCAATTTTAAGTGCTGCAAATCAGTGCAACTCTTAACCTTTTAGTGACACCTAAACTTTCAGTTGTACCAGTCCAGAATCAGGCTTATTTTAGTAATCCTTATTGTATATAAAAAAATAAAATAATCCTGTTATTGACATTTTGTATCAATGTAAACATTCAACTCTTTAAAACAGAATTATATCAAACACACATTCTTTGATAATTGAACAAAATAAATTAACAACAACTTTTACTGCAGAATCAGTGTAAGATATCTTAATTGTTAGAACCCTGTGCAGTTTCTATCATTTTCATTTGTCCAGTTTGCTTCCAGGTGATGTCCAATATAAACACTTCCAATGTTTGAAAATAGAGAGCACCCGTGGACAGACAAATCCCTTGGAGTCCCTTCAACCCCACATGACCTTCAGTGATTTCTTTGAAACTTTGAGCTGTTCTTCAGTTGGACTCTAGGTCACTTCGAAAGTGCATTGCAGTAGGTTCAAAAAACTGGAAGAAAAGTTTAGAGAGAAGTTAAAACTGTGGGTTGTTGACAACAAATTAACCAACAAAATCACCTGATTTCTAACTGTCTCATCAGACTTAAAACTGAACTGCATTATAAGGGAGAATCCTCTTTGAATTGGATGTTCATTACTGGATCATCAAAGCTTAACTGTAAGTATGTATGGCAATGACTACTTTCTCCTGAAGTTTATTTTTTCAGTATTTAAACTGAAACCTGATGTAACAATATGTACTGCAAGCTTTGTGAGTATTAACATGCTGAAGCTGTATACTTCTCCAGTTCTTGGTTTTTTTATTCTGTTCTTGTTTATTCCCAGTTGACATCATCAGCATCTCATCTTCTCCTTCAACTTGTGTATCTCTATTTCTGCCACCATACTGCGTTCTCTACATCGAACATCCAGCACTCAGCACATTTAGTGATGTACCTTCCTCTGCTCCCAAACATAAAGGCTGGCATCTGCTTTGTTTTTCTGAAGTTTATCATTAAAACTTTAACATCGTATCTTTCTTAAGGTTGATTCACTCCATGATTGAGTGTTTGATAACATTAAAAATTTTAATATAAAGTTATATATAAAAATTGAGAAGTTACTTTAGAAAGATGTGTAAGAAGATGCGAGAACAGCATATGCATTGTGAATGATATGGTAAAGGTTGACTAAATACTTGTATTTTTCTCATTAAAAGGGCACTCTTTGCATTCTAAATCAAGAAAATATTAAAATAAATTAAGTATGCAATTCACCTGTCAAGGTCACAGTCAGAAATTAGTATTTAAAACCAAAAAATGCTGTATGATAAAATAAAAATCTAGAACAACTTTTTCTCATTTGCCAGATACATTTGTTGTCCTATGAAAAACTTCTCTACTTGACTAATCTAGACAAATATGTATTATTTATTATTGTATATAGCTTTTTGTGGATGGCAGATATTATTGTACTTTACAATGTGTTCCATAGAAACCTGCCTGTTCCATTTTGCATGCATAAATTGTGGGAATGTCACAGCTTCAAACCTTCCATTTAAATTAATTACGAACTGACCTTAGGTAGTGAGGGAGTAAGTCCTCTTAAAATGCTTTATTTTTTTCATATTATAAATGGCACAATGATATTGTAATAGTTAAGCCTTTGTCAGTATTACAGTTATAAAACCATGTGAGAGAAAGGGAGGCTTATCATACAGGTAATCAGCATTTTCTGTGGTCTAAAAACTGGCATCTGCTATTTCAACTGGGGATTGTTTCATATACGTATCTTCAAGTACCTCCTTTTTTTTGTTTTGGTTGTCCTTTGGTTGTATTAGGTTCTGACAACACGCTGTTGAGCGAAATGCAGGCAGACAACTATATTAACATCATTTCTGTTTTTAGCAATATAACTGTTGCTCTGCAATGCTACTGCTACTCCATGTGCAAACTAGCTCACATGAAATATCTCATGTATCAAGTCATATATCAATGACTGCTGCTGAATGTTTTCCCATTTCTTCACTGTGGAATAGAACCATTTATTTAAATATTAAGGCCCCATACACATATGAAAAGCATTCAGTTGAAGCACTTAATTTCAACGTTGGGTTTTTTTAATGCAAATAATGCTGCTATTTTGCTTTAAAATGTAACAAAAGATTAATTTTGTAATGAAAGTTTGCTAATACACTTCCTGGTTTGCTAAACTGGACTTGATTCAGTACATTTGGAAGTACAAATACAGAGTTCAGCCCAAGATACTCTTGTTATCTGCCTGGTCCTCGTTGCTCTGAAAAACAGGATCCAAATGTTTAAAGGCATACATTTTATTAGAAATGCCTCCTTCGTTTTATAGACTTCCAAATCCTAAAACATCTGTGTAATTAACACACCCTTAATTTATATGTACAGAAACAGAAAGAGGGATTAAGCTGGTTGTCTGAAAAATATATATAAATAATTAAATGGAAGGTGAAGAAAAAGTTACTGCAAGGAGCACTTTAAAAAGTACTCAAGCCTCAAGGTTCTTATAAATATTATCAGATACAATACACAAGAATGACTTCGTTTCTGTGCTATACAGCCCATTACTTAAGTCATAAGAAAACTGCTTTCTAGTGCACAGGAATACTACTAAACATCTTAGGAGCGAGCTGCTCATTTCATGCAACCGTGCCATTACAATAACAAGCCTGTTCATTCTAGCTGGTGCTCAGAATCCAGAACATGAAGTAAAGAATGATTCTTGCACTTCTTTCATAGTCAGAGTCTGGCCAGAAGATAATGAGCTGAAAATTACCTGCGATTCCAGTGCTAATGTCCTGCTTTTAAAAACAGATTGATGACATATTGCTTGATTTATTCTATATGCACCATCCAAAGACAGGTAGTTTTTCAGCTTAGGGATCTCCACAATGACAGACTTTGGTGAATGATGTTCTGCATCCAAACTACACTAATCAAAATCCTAGAAAGCGGCACTCCAAAACCTTTTGCACAGGAAATCTGGCTATTTCAATGAACTGATTATATTCTTTTTCCATTTTGTTTTTAAACAAAAAGGCAAATGAACACAAACAAGCAACTCAAGAAAAGCTAATATGCACAAAATGCATTTTCTAAATGAAAATAAATTTCTTAACTGAATAATACTGTACCAATATTTAATTTTTTGGACTTGAGCCTGTGATTCAGTTGAACTGGCCTTGAAGCATGCCATGGTTTGCTCTCCTGACTTTTGTATCTCTGCTTGAATGGAAAGGCTCACATATTACTAATATATTTTTCAAGCAAAAATAATCCTGGATTTCCTTAAAAGTAACAACTGGTAAAGCGATACAACATATTAAATTAGAAACCTAGCAATATATATCACAATCATCATTAGTTACAACTTGAGTACACAAACAAGAAAATGTAATTTATGAAGAAGAGCTTGATCAATGTTTTATATAATTGCTCACATTCTTCATAATTCAAAATACCCCAATTGTCAGTACTTTTCTGTTTTACAAATCTTAATGCTGGATTCCTGTCATTCTATTAGGCTACAGAACATAATTTCTGAGCTTGTGAGCATGTTTGTTAGCTTGCAAAAGTGACATTTAAAAATATTTATAGTCACCACTATGTCCTAGACTTTAGAAGTATTTTAAAAGCTTAGTTCTACTATAACTATTAATATACAAGGTTCAGTGTAAATATTTCATCACTACCAAGGGAAATTGCAACTGTGTTCCAAATATTTCTAGATCCAAAATGTGAATGGTTGAATGAAATCACTGGAGTAATGGTAAGCTACACAAGCTGAGGAACTGGCTTCTAAACAGAAGCTGTAATGATTATGTGCTTTTTAGATACTTCCCTTCTCTGATTGAGATAAGTAATTTGCACACATAGTCAATATTTTAATAGCAGGATCAGTAACTCTGGCACAAATGTTAAATTTAGCATTGGGCAGATTTTGAATGGCCGTGAGTTAGCAGCTGTGACCTCTTGAGAGAGACATCTGCAGGAACATTTGTAAGAGATAGTGCCTCCTATCTTCCTGCACTCCTGATTTCGTATATAAGCTGCTTGGCAGCACACTCCATCTTTGAGAGACAGCATTTCCCAGATCATACTAGTAGCAAAAATCAGCAAAATTAGAGGCTAGTAGCCTCTGCTTCAAGCAGAGGCAAGATGCCACCAATCAGCTGATCAGCACTGTCTTGTTTACTTAGAACTGCACCATCTCTTGGCTGTCCATGAGATTTCCCTTGGCCTGCTTTATCTCTAATCTAGGAAATAAAGGTACAATCTGCTCACCACTCCTACCAGATTGCCAGCCTCTGTTTTTATTGATAAAGGGACTTGGTGCATTTGGTACTGTCTAAATACCATCATTATCTCTCTAGCTGTCCTAAATAAAGCTAAATGTACCAATCATAATGATTGCAATGTAAAGTGAGATTCAAAAACTCTATGGCAATGAAGCAAATCAATATATTTATTTATTTATTTATTTATTTCCAAGGAAACGGGACACCATTAGCTGTATTTAGGCAAAAGGGAAAAAATAGAGAATTAAAACATTAAAGAATTAAGCTTTTAATAACTAATTACTGATTCATTATTCTGGACATGCTCAGTTTGCAGGGCACACGTCTCTTCTGGACTTTATGGATATCTAAAGACATGATCATTCTCTGCCTGGTTTGAGCGAACTTAATCAAACAATTTAGCAGCTTTATCTGCATAAAACAGTTCAGATGTATGAAGAAACAGGGAAAATTGGTGTTAAAGTGTATAAAAACAGGAACTCTTGATTCACAAACTGTATACTGTAGCTGTCAATTTTTCACACTATGTGTAAATGTTTAGAATTAATAGCAACCTTCTTTGGGGATACTGTTATCTTATTACGGCATTGAGCAAACCTTAGGAGATATTGAAGTTCTTATCTCCTTCGCTGCATTGCTTCAATAGATAATTCTACCATTTCTTACTGCAGATAGGAAGATTAAGAAATGGAAGATTTAAGATTAGTTTGTTTACTGAGAATGGCATCATACATTGTCTTACACAATGTGTTCTGCTCAGTGCATGAACGTGGCAGAGATAAGTGTTTACATTTCTCATCTTCAAATAGCCTTTTTGTACTGAGTACCACTACTAATGTAAGCCACAGCTGATCTTTTAAAGAAAACTATTATCACTAACTTTACTCAGAAAGGACTGATTAACTGGAGTTCAAGAGTAAATGAACAATGAAAATAATATTGGTCAAGTAAACATATTACATGTTATAAACAAGTATTCAGAAATTCTGCTACTCACTTCCATAGTGTCTTTTGAAAGGTAAACAACCCAGTATACCAGGTTGAATCCTGCAAATGCCACTGGAAAGAGGATCCTGGAATACTGGTCTATTTTACTTGTGCCTCCAATAGGTGGTGGTGGTGGGACTGGTGGAGGAACAGATGCTGGTTGATACTGGGATGCACTATTTGATATTATGCTGGCTTCAGGAGACTGATCTGCCTGAGATGTTACGGAGTTTACTCGCTTCTTCAAGTTACAGTTGGAGTCGGAATGCTGTGGAAGAAAAAAGAAAAGGGGAAGGGGAGTAAAAGGCAATTTTTGGATACAGAGTCTTAGGTTTTGTGATCACTAGGTTTCTCTCCACCTTTTTACTCAACCTTCTGATTTTATTGCTGCTGCTTTGCTATACAGCAACCTAAGGAAACCATAGAAATAATGTAAAGATATAGAGATACATCTGTGGCCTAAAGTTTGCTGTAAAAATATTAAAAAAATTTGCTTCCATATTTGACAGGGTAATAAATGGAAACGAGAGAAAGAAAAAGAAAAGAGGGAGCCAAAAGGAAAAGCAGGTAATGGTCTATCTAAATTGCATATTGGTATGACTGAAGTTTATGTAGATATGAATCAAGTTTAAACGAAGCAGCACATATGGGCTGGCTTAAACTCAGTCTTCACTGTGTGAGCCTATCAGTAAACACCCACTGAAAGGAGTCAAGTTGTTGCACTGTTGTTAGTCCCCAAACTATCTGCTGATGAGCTAGAAAACTGCTGCATAAAAGGAAAGGGGCAAAGTTTGCAGGTGCTTTAAGATGTGAATGCTAAATTCTATTATTTTTTCTGTAGTGTGAAATTGCATTTTCAAATGTGCAATGACTTTTCTGTATATCTCTTACATATTGCTCTTTTTCTTCCTCTACAACCTAGCAACACTTCCAACCTGTCATATCCCTCCTTCTCCCACTTTGCCATCTACATATTAAATGATTAATACCATGTTTTGGATAGATACTAAGTGGCATTCATATTCTGGGGCTGTGCCTATCTGGAACACAGATGTTTGTTTTTGTCTTTTCCAGTAACACAGCAAACAACAGACAGATTTAAATGGAGGATGATCTACAGATGTGTCATAGAAACAGAAAGAGGGTTATTCATGTCCACTTGCGCTAATCATCATAATAATCCCACTCTATAAACAGACTGACGAACCAAGCCTGGGCTACTGCTTTCATTCCAGTTGCTATTCTGTCTTGTTCCTATGCTCTGCTTTGAACTGAATTGTAGAAGTTGTAAAGCAGCTGCTTCTCACTTTACTGCAAGATAGCTTGACCTTTTGTGGAGAATGAGTGGTTCCTAAATATATAAGTGTTAAGGTGAATCTTAGCCCTTCTTATCTGCAATATTCTGGTATAAGGTGGGTCAAATTCTGCTCTGGATCACTCAAGCATGAATCAGGAGTTATTGTACTGAGGTGATAGAGTTAACAGTAGGCAGAACAGATGTAGCATATGGTCTGTGGATGATGTTCAGTACTGACTGCATTTAGAATGTAGAAGTAGTAAATACTTTGTGATCATCTGAATAGGCACTTGGAAAAAGTGTAATCCTGGTCATTATTTTATTTATAGTATTTAGTAAGTCACATTCCTGTAGAAGGAGGTTTTGTTATAGAAGGAGGATTATCTCAATGTGATTTCATCTCAACTTGGAGATAGGAACATTTGGAGTCAGTGTATCCTCAGAACTTGGGGAGTGCACTAACTTGATTATACTCCCACTTTGGGGCCAGTTAAGGTCCATTCTAGCAGCTGGGTGATAATGATAACTTCTCATTACCTAAAACAGCCTATTCCAGTGTTCAGGAAGGACTAGTGCATTTCACTGTCTCAGTAAAACGGCCTTTTGTCGTGCTCTTCACCTGCTGAGGAGATGGTTTGGTTGATATAAATTGTTAAGAAGGTTCCTGAGTAGTTCTTTACACTGCCTTTAACACCCTCATAAGCCCATCCAGCAAGTCAGCATCAAGACTATTTTCCTGTCTACCACTACCCAGGATATGGAATTTTAAGTCCAAATTTATCTTAGATGTGTAAAGATATTCTCAGCATGGTAGCTGACTGTAGACCAGACTTGCTGCCCCAGAGCTACAACTCGTAAGTTTTCCCTGGAATTCACTGCTAAACCAAGAGGAGGAGGCAGTGAAAGGAAGCTATGTAGTTTATTATTACAATTGAGCTCTGAACAGCAGCTACAGTAATTTGTCTACTATATTTAGATTTAACTTTTCCTTTTGACAAAGATTACCCACAATGACATCATGAAACTTTAGCAAAACACAGAGAGAAACCAGGAATGAATAGCCCATGTTACATAGTTTACACAGCCAACCACTCAGATAGTAGGGACAGTTTTACAAGTAGAAAGAGCAACATGGCACACTGTCATAATGAAATAATTATTTTTGTTAAGTTACTAAATCCTGATTCACAGGAGTACTCTTGTACTTGTGTGGAATGTTAGTCCAATCAGGCAATTGAACTTGTCACTGCATATGACTACCCAGTGACACAGAACAGATTGCAAGATCACTGTTTAATGTGAGATACCATAAAACTGGACTAGGCAAAGACTGGTATGTATATGGACTAAGTGAAATGTAGTCTGACCTCTATTAATCTTTTGCAGCTTAGCTAACTGATCCCCTGGAAAGCTCATAAAGCAGTATCATCTTGTCTGTAAAGGTGCTGCTCACTCACAACTCTCATCAATATCACTAGAATTTGCTCTGAATATCTCAGGAGGCTTTCAGCAAATTGCTTGGCTTCCAGATTTAAAAGAATACAGCATATATATAACCTTGGAGTAAACAGTATTCTTTGTCTGCTTTTTCTGATTTTTATATGGATGCTAATGGTGATTTATGAATGTGCTTTGTTCCTACGTTTCTTTTCCTCAAGAGATTTCTGTAATTCATATTTGTAAAATTTTCTATTGTTCTCTGTTCCTTTGTACTACAAATACCTTGCAGTAACGTGAGTATCTTATATATGCACTCAGACACTGACTAACTTTAAACAAATGAGTACCTGTTGTCCTCTTACTCACTTATGTCTCTCTTTCCTGTGGGCAATGTAGTAAAAAAAGGTTCATGAGAATAAACTCTAAAAGTTTAGAGAAAAAAAACTGTTATTCCTCCTTTTCTTTATTGGATATTGAAATCTGCTGATAACACAAAACACACCAAAAAACCCTAGGACCAAAACTGAGTGTCTGTACATGGCAGAATAGTAAATGAAATATATAACATTCTTTTTCCCTGTCCGTGTCATTAGTAGTTAGAATTTCAGCCATTCATATCGTACACATAAAACTGCATGCTAATGGCTTAGCTCCCAAAGAGGGAGTTAAGCATAGTTTAGCCCCTAGATTCAATAGTGCAATCTGTAAAAACTGTTTAGCTACTGAACACTGAGCAATCCGTATGCAGCACCATGCAGCAGGAAAGTTCATCATGTTAGGTAAGATCTCCTTTTGGGCATGCATCAATTTTTACAGTCTTGTGCAGTTTAAGTATCTATTTCATGCCAGAGATTCATTATGACCTATAATTTAGACATTTCTTTGCAAATCTTATCTGTGGGATCTGATTCAAAACCAGTGTATTGGAAACGTCTATAAACAGTGTTCTGCATAATTAAAAGCTCAATATAGTTTAGAAATCATAAATAGTCATAGCTTTAGGCATCTGTCCTGGTTTCAGCTGGGATAGAGTTAAATATCTTTCTAGTATCTGGTACAGTGCTGTGTTTTGGATTTTTGAGCTAGAGAATGTTGATAACACCCTGATGTTTTAGTTGTTGCTAAGCAGTGCTTACTCTAAAACAAGGACTTTTCAGTTTCCCATGGTTTGACAGTGATCAGCTGCATAAGAAGCCAGGAGGCAGCACAGCCAGAATGCCTGACCTGAACTAGCCAAAGGGATATTCCATACCACAGAAGGTCATGTTTGGTGTAGAAACTGTGGGGAGTTGGCCAGGAGTCACTGATCACTGCTCAGGGATGGGATAAGCATCGGTCAGTAGGTAGTGAGCAATTCTATTGTGCTCATTTGTGTTTCCTGAATTTTATTCCTCCTTCTCTCTTTTTCTTCTTATTATTTCTTATAATTGTTTACTTCATTGCAATTCTTAAACTGTTCTTATCTCAACCTGCAGGTTTTACCTTCTTCAGATTCTCCTCCCCATCCCACCCTCGGGGGGTGGGGAAGAGTGAGCAAGCAGCTGCATGGTATTTAGTTGCTGGCTGGGGTTAAACTACAACAGCATCTTTTAGGAATCCTGTGTCCTTTCCTAGAAATATTAAGAGGAATAACATGGAAATTTATTTTCTTTGTGCTTTACCCTAGTAAAAGGGTTAAATCAGTTAGGTTAAATTACTCACTTAAACACAGGAAAGCCATGTAAAAATTCTTTCTTAACCTTAAGGGATTGAAATTCACCTCTCAAAATATAGCCTAACATTCAGGTGAAGGTGATTAGTGGGAGAGGTTGTTACCTTATTACTTCAGAGCTGTTTTACTTTGCATGGAAAATCTGAAGAGGCATTAAAAGCTGAAAGCATAGCTTTGAAAAATGTACTATGCACCTGTTGTATAAAAATCACTGTCATGTAAAACAGGTAAGCACTAAGGAGAGCAGAGACTGGAATCCTAGTAATTCTCTTTACAATGTGAATGTGTATTGTAGAATCTCTTCCTAATGTTTATATGTAGCATATCAGAAAAAATAATGGAATTAGCACAGAGCTTCTATGTGTTCGTGTTAAACAGATTTAAATGTTCAAAGTCATGTTTGGCTCTTAAATTTATCAGTGTCAGTCCAGAACTACCCCGTCTCTACATTTACTTTTCTAAATTTGTGTAGCATAGAGAAACTACTGCTTTGAATGTCTGAATGAGACAGAATTACACAAATAGCACTAGAGAGGTTGATTTCTTTTTTTTTTTTTTTGCCTCAAATTTAACTTAAGAAAATTTTGTTCTCAATTTCCCCCTGCAAAAAAGGTACTGGGATTAGACTTCCATGTTGAACAAAAAAAATGTCTAAATCCAATTCGTCTTGAATTTCTTTATTTTGGTGTGTGCTACCAGCTACTTCCAAGCCTTCCTTACTGCCCTGCATTGGCTTTGTCAATCAGACAAATATTGAACTTGGAACCAAATAATCAGCATCTACTTTCCTTGTTGAGATGACAAAAAGTCAATATAACTGAAAGTTGAGGTTTGTTTTAAATAGTCCACTTGATAACCTCCAACTGTGTAGATGTAGGAAGGTCTCCCTAACCTATTGAAAGTGCTTGTTCTCAGTCAAAACTTTACTGCCTATAGTTGTTTCTAAATTGATCTCATAAAGGTTTGTTGATAATCCAAATAGAAGTGCTTTCCTTTCACTTATGCTATGATACTCATTAAACATACACAATATATTCTGACATGATTATAGAAAACTAAATCCCCTATACCAAAGTGACATAAGGCTGCTCTGCAGTTGGGCAGAGTTGTTAAAGAGAATGAGAATCCTTTTCTGCCCAAGCCATGTTATTTTGAAACACAGGGACAAGGCTATTTGTAGGGAGAAAGAAACTCTCCCAGCAGTATTTTTCAGTGCTCTGTGCTGTTTTCTGTTGAAACAACAGATCTTTCAGAACATAACTATAATCAAGCTACCACCCTGTAATAATCTTTTGTCTTTTACATGTACTCTCTCACGTAGAATGTCTTTTGATCCATGGTGTGTACTCCCTGACCACCTCACAGAGCATTACTTCAAATGGTGTACTACACACAGTATCACCAATTTCCCTTACCCAGCATATTTCCAGCATTAGGATATTCCTGGACAAAGGAAGCCAGAATGATGAAAGAATATGATTGATATAGAAAATACACGATTTGAAATGGATTAAAAACCTAAATGCCATAATGTTTTATATATATGTGTGTGTGTGTATATATATATATATGTAAGATTAGCGCATTTAGTTTTGACATGCTAGAATAAGCTTGATCACCATATGAATAAAACCAGGTTTCTGTCAGGGTCCAGATGACTACTCAGCTTGTTGCCATCGTGTTTTGGAGTGGAACACCCATAGTTTTGTATTTCACGCAGGGATTGCCTGCAGCTGACGAAGACAGCAAGCCAAATTCTGCTCGCAGTTAACTGAGGTAAATAGAGTGGTGTTCCTGGAACCAGACCAGGCATGCTGGGCTGTCATCAGTTAACAGAGCACATAGTTAGACCATTGTCTCTCTTACTGAAACCAGCGTAGTCATTACTTGAGTAGAGTTTCTCCTGCTTTCATTAGTACAGTAGAGCAGGATTTGGTCTTCTGCCATCTTTCTTTTCTGAGCGCACAGGTTTTTTGGCTACAATATAAAAGCCTGTGAGAAAAAGGTTTTTTCATCTGAATGAAACAAGATTTTAAATAAAATTAACTAGACTGAAGGGGGAATGAGGCTTTCTGATAGTATTTTTAAAAATTGTTGAGTGTTTTCTTTCAGGAAAGATAGTTAATTTGGAATGAAAAAATTATATATTCTGCAAATACATTTATCTTGATGTATAGGCCCTCACTCAAGCAGCAAAAGCTTCTAACTGCCTGGTTTATAACTCCTTTAAATTTTCTTTTATACCAAAACTGTCTCTCTGGGCTTCTCATACAGAACAGGAGAATGGGTGTCCTGTCATACAGAAATTACTAGTTCAGACCACCTAAGGTTATTCCTACCACAGTGTTCTTTAGCCACTCTTCAGGTAATTCAAGATAATAGATTATTAAAAACAAACAAAAAAAGTCTATGTTGCTACTTTTAATGTTGGTACTGGTAATAGAAGTCCATTGACAATTGTATAGCCATGAAAATTTTCAAGTAAGTAAATCTTTTCACTTTTATTTTTGCAAATGAGCTCCCTAAAACTAAGTAAACCTTCACAATCCTCAGAAATATTCTTGATGTAAAAACATCATCTGATTTCTTTTACATGCAGAGGGCCATAAGCATTTTTAACATTGTTCACTATTCTTCAATCTATACCTGCCTTTTCATGTAGCTAAAATTCTGACAACTTTCATGCACTTAAAAATCACAAATGAAAACACTGGCATTACAAGTGGATGAAAATCTTTACTATCCTATCCAAAAGAGAAAAGAAACCCCAAACCCTTAAAAAATGTCACAGATTAGAAAAGAGAAGCCTTGGGTATGAGAAGAAGGGAAAGATTTTAATTAATTTCTTTTAATTGAATGAAGTACTTCAAAACCATTGTAATGTATAAGACATGGATTCTAATAGGATTCTTTTTTTTCTAGTGAATTGGAAAAAACCTTAAGAAGAGAAGCAGAGTAAATGGGGAGAAAAGGCAAAATGAAGAGCAGGAGAGGTAAGATGAATTACACAGGGGATAGATAATAAGTATTGGGCATTGTAGCAACCAAACAGAAAAAAATGGATGAACAAGTAATGAAAAAAACTTAGAGGCAAACAAATGTAACAAGCTGGGAGGTATGGGGCACCAAAGAGGAAATCAGGACCTCAGAAACAGCTCCTACATCAAGAAAAAGACTATTATGCTGTGTGCCTTATTTAAACATAACTGCTCTAAGATAGTAACATAGCTGTAGAAGTTCAAAGGTCAGTAGAGGATGATAATTCTGGAGAAGTGGTCATACACTCATGCAATCAGCCTGTGCCAACTACAGTGTTAGCATTCAGATTAGCTAGTTAAGGTCTATTTCAGTTGAAATTATATCACTGACTGCAGTACATCCATCTATGTGACAACAAATAGAAGTTCTTTCCCCCTTAACTTCACCACACAAGAAAAGGAAGTAAAAAAACAAAAAAGCTTATGAAAATCTGTTATCCTGTAATTACTCTTTTTCCCAGCATGCCCTTCTGGAACGGGACCTTTTAAATCCAATAGTTAATTCATCCAGAAGCCATTTTGATGACATCATCTTTACTTTAAATGTAAGTACCCTTCATTTTTATGATCTCATTGATTTTGCCTTTTCTATTACTGCAGAGGTGCATTCTCATAGAGAACTGGTCCTGTGAGAAAAAAGTGGTGGACTTGCAGAGCTTGAAAATTAATGCCTTGGATAATATGAGCTTTGAGGAAGATCAAGACTATAGAATTTTGTGGACACTCTGGGCTGGTTTAGAGACTAAGTTTACTTTGGGATCCTGATGTTAATGGCTTTATTACTCTTCTAAATACGTACGTTGTTAGCTAGTTGTAAATAATTTTCTTGAGAAAATGGTTGCAGTGTGCTTCCTAGATCTTTATTCCTAGACACTTATTTTTTGCTTGTTTTTTACCTGGAAAAACTAACAAGTAAATGTTTACAAAATGAGGAATGTGTGTCTTCAGTTTTACTCTGTGCTGTTTGTGGCTGAAGAGCTTGATAAGAAACTTGAAGTCTTTTATTTTCTTCTAAGAATTTGTTCAATGGCAGTTTTGTTGTCTGTGCTTAGCTTGGTCTACAATGATACAGAGATAGTGTAAATCTTGCCCACAAGTACTGGAGGAGCCACAAACATCAGGAGTATGTTCTATTATACCTTCAGAGAGTTATGGGGAAGGGGTGGTGGCAGCGAGGCTTTGTAGCATCTGCTGTGAACTCAGCAGCAGTAGCAAGTGCAGAGTTGGCCAAACTGGTTTCTAATCACTTAGCAGGGACTTCAATTAAAAAAAAAAGTGGGGTTGGTTTTGGTTTTGGTTTTTTTCCTTCTTGGAAACCTTCTTATGATTAACTCAAATTTGAATAAGGAAGTGTGTGTAGGAGAAATCAAAGCTCTTGTTCCTCTGCTTTACATAGCAGCTATCAATATTTTCCTCATGCTACATAAAGCCAAGTGATCCTTTTAGCCTTTTTTCTGATAGCTTGCCCTCAAAAAGTCAACAAAAGAATAAAAATGAAGCTTTAGTACATTTTAAAGTTCCTTCAGTCTTAGTATTTTTGCTATTTTACACTATTCTACTGTTGCAATGTTCTGCTCATTCAGTTCAGAGTACTTCTCAGGCAAATATGATATTCAGGAGGGGGAAAGTATGTCCTAAATCTTGGTAAATGTGTACTCTCTTTACCCTCCATTCATTTTTGTAAGGTTTAAATGTAATTACTGAAGTTTACAGTATTAAAATAAATGCAGATATGAACATTGCAAATATTGCCAAAACTCAACCAGCCTTTCGGCTGTCACTTCAAAATGAGGGCAAGGTTCTGCAAATATTTGCTTCCAAGCTCCTTTTAAATTTTTTGGCCGCCTTTTGTATTTCTTTATGTAACTGTAGTTTAAAAAACAAATGAAAAAGCTGTGGTTCTGAGCTAAAATGTATAAAGATTTGCTTGGTTTTGCATTTATATATTTAGTAAAAATAAAATGCATTATTTTATTAAAACTTTAATTAATTAATAAAATTGTAAGCAAAATACAATATCGCTTACAAGCACAGTGCTTCCAAGTTGAAGAACATTTGCTGATTAGCTCCAGTGAGGACCAGTAACAAGATGCTGTAGAGCTTTGGTTTCACTATTATATGGAACTTTTCAATTATGAATTTAACAGTTAAAATATACCTAAATGTTATAACTTTAACTGCTCCTTATAAGCAAATGTGGAAAAACTACTGTATGATGGGTAAGGTGTTGCCCTGATATTCAACAGCTCATAGACTGACTTCATTATTCAACTAGACACTCAAAGGTTTTACAGAAGGTCATTGAAATTCTGTTACTCTTCTCAAAATGGAATTTTGTTCCTGAAAACAGGAGGGCTACAGTGATAAATTTATTAACATATGTTGTGAGACAGCATTCATTATTTAGCCCAAGATGTAAGGAATAATACTTATAAGCAATTCTGACATATTTTTTTGATACTAGAAAGCCTTCCTGTCTTTTGCATGTACTAAAATTTATCCTTAATCTTTACATTTATGTTTTTTTTCCCCAAGCTTCCACCAACACAGATTTTTATGAAAATAACAGATGCCAAGTTTATATAAAGGCTAATTTCTCTTCCAGATGACCCACTTATGGTATGTACCAGTGTACTACAGTGATCCCATAATCATCTGGCCAATGCACATGTTCACTGCATTGTACAGCATCCCACAAATTCTGCAGACTTACTGAGAGAACCACAGCTGCCTGACCACACTGCCTACAGCATCGCTCAAGAGAAATATTATGGATAACAGCCTAATGGCTTTCCTTAAATATCTTACCAAATAAACATCTCTCCAGTAAATCATATCTCAAATTTAAATAGACAGTATGGATAAATGAAGACTTTTCATTTTCTCAAATAAGAACAATATCTTTGATAAGTAGACATGATCTGGTTACATAGTCTCTTTCAGGTTAAGATCATTTTAATATTGTTTTGCATTCACTACTTCAGCTGCCTCTTCCTATATGATGCTTATTATCAGAAAAGCAAGCAATTACCGAGACAATCTCGTCCTCTGCCGGTACAGTTGCTGCTGATAGTGCTGCTGCCAGTGCTGCTGCCCTGGCTGCCTTCCTCATTGCTCTCTGAGTCTGAAGATTGGTAAAGTAGTTGACAGCTGCAAACTCAATAAGTGCAGAGAAGACAAAGGCAAAGCACACAGCTATGAACCAATCCATGGCGGTAGCATAGGACACCTTGGGCAAAGAATGGCGTGCACTGATGCTTAAGGTGGTCATTGTTAGAACTGTAGTGATTCCTTGAAAATAAGAGAAAGAAATGGGGCATTAGAACTTTGCTTCAACCCTGCTACTCTTAAATTCATATATATTTAAAAAAAAAAAAAAGAAAATCCAACAACTCCTTTTTGGTTTTAGCTGTCATCCTACATAACAGCTAACCACCAAGACTGCTTTTTGTATTCTTAAATAACTCATGTATACTGGCTTAAGCATCTAAAAGTTCTAAACGAACTTCTTTAATACATTGAGCAGACTCACAATTAAATAACTACATACTACATGATGCACCTTCTTAGAACTGTGATAAACATGGGTATATCAAAACTCAGGCTCAAACTAGGAAAGACGCTTCCTTTACTTGAGGGGTTAGTACGTGGACTGTTTGGCAGAAACCTAGATTAACAGACTGCCATTTCCCAACAGTGATCCCCTCTTTTCTCCTGTTGTTACACAAGACAGATCGTGGCTTACAGAACCTTCACTGAATCAATCAAATTCTGCATTAAAAATCAGTGGTAGGCTATGGTCCAAATATTCAAAGTAACAAGAGTTTGGTTCTCTGTGCTATCGCCTTTCATCACTGGATACTTTATTTAAGATTCACTAACAGTACCTTGATTTGAAGGCCCCCATAGTTACAAATATGGAAGGACAGAAAAGCTACTTCTCTAGAGCTGCTTATCTATTTTCACAAATCTAGTCTTGTTGCTCATGGGCCTCATAGTGTTCTTCAAGTGAATTCCTGAATTTATTCTTTCTGTTTTGGAGTGTATAGCATTAATAATGTAGGAAATATACCTACTCCTCACTGTTGCCTCTTACAAGCAAAAAGTGCAAGAACAAACTCATTAACATATAAGCCTCTGTGACTCATGTTTACTTATAATTATGCCTGCTAGAATGTGAAAACTGCTGGTATTTAAAGACATTAAGGTGGAGAATAGCCTCTTCTGCTTTTTTCTGCAGTTAGGAATGGGTAGGTGGGAAAGCAAAAGATGTTATAATGCCATGTTGTGATGATGAATCAATATGCTATGAATGATGCTCAGTGGAAAGGATGCAGTGTCATTGCATATTGCAGCATCAAGACAGGGTGACTTGATTATTTTCAGAAGGTTTTTTGCAACTCTTTCACATGATGTAGCTTGCCAGCTGTCTGAGGTTAACTACATCCCAATGTCATTGCTTAACATGTTTTAATGAAATGCAAATAGGAGATAGCATAAAAATACGTAGGATCTCTACTTTTCCCAAATCTGCCAGCCTCATTTTATAATATGAATACAAGTGTGCTGAGATATATTGCAGTTTCAAAGGTCCAGAATGAACTTTTCAATATGATGTGTGATTAGATTAGAATTTGTCCATGTGCTAGTTAGTAATAAAAATGATATATTCTGTGTCTGAATAAAAACTTACTACAGTGGGAATTTAAACTTAGGAATAGGACTCCTATTCTATTGCAGCTATAGATAAGACTTCTCTCAATGTGGAATGAATATTGATGAAATCCTCTGCACTGTGGAAAACTACTTTATCAAACTGAATGCCAAATTACAGTTGGTAAACTGTGTAACTGATGATTGTTTACCCTTGTCTTTCCACTTTGAACACTCCTTGGTAAGTTTTGAAGAATCTGTTACATAATGCAAATAATGAAATATGTTATCTTTTCCTGCTAAAAAATGAAACAACAACAAAAAAACCCCAAGCTCCTTTGCTGTCTGAGACTAGATATTAATTTAAAATTCCTAGGGTGACCTGCTGGGAAGGTAGAAGCTGACTGCTACCTTTCTGCAAAATAACAGATGAACTTTTTGCTAGCAACAAAAAAGATTAGATAAAGGCACATAAAAATGTGAAATAATAGCCACTGCTATTTGGAGTCAGAGCACACTCAAAATTAGACCTCCAGTAACCATGCTTCGTATTCTAAGTTATTTCTGATATTGCCATGCTTCTTAAAACTTCACACATATATATACGTATGTATGTGTATGCATAGCTACATACATAGTTCCACATTAAATAAGTAACTTAATATTAGCTACCTGCTGTTCTTTCCAAGGGCACAATTATAAGGAACACAAGAGTCTCTTCAAGTGTTTTTTCACTTGCAGGTCTGTAAAGAGTAGGTACTTATGATTGTTAATTTATCTTTGCAAAAATGTTCAGAGTATTTATTGTAGTATTACAATTACAATAATCCTGCAAAGGATAATTGTCATCCATTTTGGGGGTAAATATTGTTGCTAAATTTATTTGTTCTGAAAAAATGGTTTGTGCACATGGTTGTTATTCTTCTGCTCTTAATTTCTCTTGTCTCAAACTTACAGTTTGGGAACTCAGAAGTAAAACTAAAAATTTATAAATTCAAGTAATTGCAAAACAATAAAGACAGGATACTGACTTCTCCATTTTAAACCAGTTTGTTTGGTTGGTTTTTTTTTGCTGGGGCCTCAAAGTCTTTTTTTGTTATATGGAATTTGTCTTCCTTAGATGAAGCTATTCAGAGTCCATGGGATTTTGAATTAGTAAGGACTATAAATTCAGATTGTGCCTGGGAGAAATAGGAATGGAGCAAGGATTGAAATATTCTTTTAAAATGCACCATGACTAATTTTTCACAATACTGAAAAAGGTGTCTATTTTACTATTTTAATAAAATATAATCTGTTTCTAATTCTATGTTTACCCTTCAGTATGATATCCAAGAGCTGTTATTCCAGGGTTTAGGGTCTCTGTGTTTTTGTTACTGGATCAGCTAAAGACATATTTGCACATTACTTCAAGCATAAAGAACTGACTTCCACTCCCCAGTAGGCAGCAAATATGTTTTACTCAAAATGTAGAGGATGTTACTGTGAAGTCCAGAGATGCAATATAAAGCCAAATCAGGTACCATCATGTTTGGTGTACAAACCTCCAGTATATTTTACGCTTCAATTGCAAAAAACATCCTTGAAAATCTATTGCCTGATATTTTCATATTTTTAAGCATTTAAAGAAATCCCAATTGCCAGATAATAATACTTTTAAGTGCTTAATGATCCCAAACTGCATCCTAGCTCCTAATGAGAATTTCAAGAACAAAAGTGTTGATCTTCCTTAAGAGGCACCTGAGGAAGTTCTGTTCACTTCGCATTCCTAAAAGTCTGCAATGCTTTTATGAATACCATCCCATTCAGGTAGGAAACATCAACTGACTGAAATAAAACAGAAAAAATCTGTAGCCTGCTAACTACAATTATACACTAATTTTTAATTATGACTTGTATCAATTTATGCTTAAGGAATATATAGCTGACTTTTTGTTAGTGAAAACAAGTCTTACAAAGGGATTTTTTTCAATAGAAATACTATGTTAAAAGAACATAGGATTGCAAAATATATATGTATGGATAGTGGATTCATGAAGTTTTTGACAAGTTTTATTACTTTTGCTTAGTATTTTTCTGATCGATTTTCTAGAAACAACAATTCAGTTAGTGAAAGTTACCCCTTAACAACGAGTGCAGTTTTAGAGCCCTATCAATACTGAATTGGCAGGGTTTGTCCAATTTAACAGAAGAGCACACAGTAAAAATCAAGGAAACAAAACTCACAGCTTTGGGAGCATTAATTCAAACCACTGGAAAGAATGTGCAATATGGACATGCCTTTCATATTACAGCTCCAACCTGTGCTAGGGACAGAATTCCTCTCACTTTACTTTATTCATCTAAATTCCTTGCTAGTTGTTTAGATAACTGTGTAGACAAGGGGAAGAGAAGACTTGAGAATAAGTGCTAGATGAGGTACCTTATGTCAGATGAGATTAATTCCATCCTATGTGATTTATTTTTTTCCTAAAGCTTTAACTCAGATTGGTTTCAGAAGCTAATAAATCAATAGAAAAATACTTTAAAAATTAAGAGGTTGACCTTTACTCTGGAATCATCCCTTCCTGCACAAAGAAAATATATTGAGAAGAAAAACATCACAAACAAGTCTGGTTAACCAAACATTCTGAGTAAAGAATTTTGATCCATGTGGGGAGGTTGAATATCATTTGGTTTAATTTTAGTATTTACTTTTGTTCACTGAAACCTACTAGCTATCTTTTCCAATCCCCACTGGATTACAGTTGCTGTTTGATGCAATGGATTCCATACAGTGAATGAAGTGAAAGATGAAAGAACAAAACACAAATACCAGCCACAGTTCTTGCTGGAACAGATTCTTTGTTGATCCAAAACACAACTTGAGACAGGACTACAGTCATGATGCATGGAATGTATGTCTGAATGAGATAGTAGCCTATTTTCCTTTGAAGATGGAAATAGAGCAGCTGAAGTGAATATTCGCCTAAAACAAACAAGCAATGAAAGTAATGAATTAATGGTATACGTGATGCTGAGCTGTTCAAAGACCTTAACGCAGCGTACCAAAAACTGTTCTGGCTGGAACAGACTCCTTGTTAATCCAGAAAGACACCTGAGAAAGAACCACTGTCATAATGCATGGAGTATATATCTGTATCATGAAGTAGCCCATCTTCCTTTGCAAGTGGAAATAAACTGTCATGATTACATATTCACCTGTTAAGAGACAAGTTTGTAAGCATTATTTTGGCAACATATGAGTAAGCATTATTGGCTTAAACCCAACATGCTATGTTCTGGGGAAAGCACTTACAGGCCTTCTGGTGCATAATAAAAATAAGCTGATTAAAAAAAGGTAACTGACCTTATAAAAACAGAGGAGAATAATATTCATTTTATGTATTGCTTTTACTGGGGCAGGGAGGCAGTGGGAATTCAGAAGAATTGCATGAAAAATTGTATGCTTTAACAGACCGTATTGAAAATCTTTTAAGAGAAAATGGTTAGAGTCCTTCCAAAGATTTTACATGGCAAATGATAATCAAACTAATTTAGTTCTACATGAAAAAGAAGTGTGATTTATTTTCAAGGTGTTTATAATGTCACTAGTTCTCACACGGCTACGTCTTACCTGTGTTAGATTTAATTGTTTCGCTAGACACAGTTTGTCCGATGAGGTCATACTGGAGGAGACTGGAAGACTCCTGTGGTACTTCTACTGAATGCAGGGGTCCTTTTTTCCATGTATAAATTATTTCACTTTTTGGATAAGCATCTGAATTATAGAGGGGGAAATTAAATTATTAATTATGTAATCTGTAAGTAATTGAAAAAGTGCATGATCCTGTTTGTGGCTTGAATACCTACAGCAACATATATCCTGCTTCAACAAGTTCCTAACCTCATTAATGGCAAAATGCAAAAAAAAATCAGCAATAAGAGAATGGCTGAGATGGGACCCCATAAGACACCAACTTTTGTTTCTTAATTTGCTATGAAACACATACATAGATCACCACAGCTCAACTAAATATTTTCAAAATGGATTATCACAGATCAACGAAATGTTTGCAAAACTAAATGTAGTAAACGTACCACAGCTTTTATGACTTGCTGAATGACCCACCTTGACAACTAGATGTGTAAGAATAATAAACAATAAAATATGTTACAACAGTCACCCTTCAGTGATTAAATCCATTTCCTTATGAATAGTTTGAGTCTCGGAGAAGAAAGTAAGATTCTAGTATAAGAAATATACAATATATTTCAGCTACGTCATTAAGTAGTGTTCTAGGATCTCACTTCTGATCTTCTTACGTACATGTAGACCAAATGTATTACTATAAAAAACTGAAAGATATGGAAAAACTTACAGCTTCCAAACTTCAATGGACAAGCATGTCCATCCATAGGGAAGTTCACCAACCGCATAGGACAATCAGCATTAATGGTTAGTCTAGAATACATTATAGTAGATGACAATGAAAAAAAGTGGTATGTGGGATCACTGCTGAAAGACTCAAAAAGAAAGGTCAACGAAAAGCAAAAGAACAGGCTCTCACCTCATTGTGTAAAGAATAGTTCCATTCTGCATAATTCTGAAAAGTTTGTTAGGAGTTGTCATATTATGAGCAATTGATTTTTTTCCATTTCTAAAAAATGTGTCTGGTGTCCAAATTTTACTGACCATTAAATTGTTCAATCTCAAAATTTCAGTTGGCCCACTAAACTTCAACCTCTCATCGGTCCATGTCTGCCGAAAGAAAACATCCATTGTGTATTCCTATGGAAAACAAATAGGTGGTTGGCTTATGTCTGGTGGTCACCCAGTCCCAAGTTGCTGTATATACCGTAACTCCATGAAAGAACCGAACGCACATGTCAGTGGCATTTCATTTACTACTTAAACACTTAATCCTATTACCATAAAGTAGCTACTAAAAAAAAAAAAAAAAAGCGTGGTCTAGAGAAATATTTTCTTTTCATCTAAATAATAGTTACAAATTAATGAGTGAACAAATAATTTTATATGAGTAAGGGAAAAAAAAATCTTTGTCCTCTCAGAAATAATAATTTAATTCAAACTGACTGAGATCTAAGGAAATACAAATGTCTAATTTAGTATCCTTTCAAAGTGCAAAAACAATCAATGTTTAATTGCTAGGAACAAAAAGACATGTTCAGTGCCTCTTCTGCATCTTACTTTGGATATTGACAAAGAAAGGACTGATATGAGTCACATCACAGTAGGATTATGGTTAATATTAATCTAAGGAGTTCTCTAAAGTTGTTTAGGAAATGGAGATAAACCTTGGCTGGAAGCAAATTTTGTAAGGCATCAAGGTTATGCCTTCCCTTAGATTGACTGATGGAGAGAGGTGGAAAACCTTTTTGTTGTATCTTGGTGCCACAGTTCCTAGCCTGCAAACTGGACTGCAGGCACAGGTTGGCAGGTATTGGAGGAAACATACAACAGCAAAAACAGCCATCAGAGTTGATTTCCAGAACAAGAACATCAATGCCATCCTCACTCTGATGGCTCAATGTTTTCCGGGGCGGGGGTGGAAGAGGGGTGCTGCTGCTGTAATTGACAGACTTAACCCATGTCTGCAGCCACATGACTTTGGGGGGACCCAGCATGACAAGGGACAGGTGTCTCAGACATGGCACTGAGCTGTACATTAGGTTGTCTCATACCACACAGCCTTGATGGTGTTGGGCAAACCTATGTGTTGGGCCACAGATGCTTACAATCTTCTTAACGAGGTTAAAGTGGCATTTTTGACCTCTCATCAGTGCCCTCACCTGTGGCTAGTGTTGCATTCTGTGCCCAGCCTCGGGCCTGGGCCATGCCCTGGCTGACTCTGCTGGAGAAATATCTATATGCAGCTCCAGCCAAACCACTCTGCTGGACTCGAGAGATTGTCAAGAAGATTAAGCCTCATAATCTGCTTTAATGACGGTCAACTCAGATGGCACCGTAATGAATCCCGGGAAAGCGAAGCAGGGGTGGCAAGCGGGGCCCTTACCATCTCCACGTCGGACACCGGCCCAAAGCTGGTCACGTAGATGTCCGTTTTGACTTCAGTCACGGCGCCTGCGGGACACAGAGACGCGCTGGGCACGGAGCTGGACCCCTCGAGGCACCAGAAAGAGCCGGCGGGCTGGGAGCTGGAGGGGCGCGGGACTTTGTCCTCCTCCGCC
>NW_009924207.1:0-30557 GCF_000696875.1 Nestor notabilis | reverse complement strand
CTAGGTACGGGGTGTGCTGCTCTTCGGGTTCGCCAAGTAAAGGGAAACGGGCGGCGGTGGATAGGGAGAACTTTATTTCTTGGCTCTCGCCCTTGAAATAGGTGTGCTGGAACAGGTCAGCTGAGAAACCGGGGTGGAGTAACCGAAAAAGCTACTGTGTGTTAAATGCTGATATACCTGTTGCAGGGGGAATGCTGGAGGAGTGTTGGAAAGAAGCTCTTAAAGGTTTAATAGCAATTAACATGGGTAAAAATAAGGCTAAAACCTCACTTTTGCGTCAGCCTGTTGGTGCTAATACAGAGAGAAGGAGGAATGTGTTGGGAAAGGGTAGGTAGCAAGAGGCTTTTCTGTTGTTATTCTTAGGATATGTTTTATCAAAAGCATAGCAGTAGTAGGTTATTCCACAGCATCTCTGCCCGTGCAGGGAGGAGTGGAGGAAGGGGTGTTTGTGTCCCACAAGGAGTTCAGGAGTTGTAGGAATAGGAATGGTGCATTTGGCCAGTATGGCTTTTTTTCATCCATTACTGAAAGTTACAAACCTACTTAGTAACAATCTTACTAAGTGAGATTTCTGAAAGGTAGCAAAATAGCTCTGATTTACGAGAAAAGACACTGAGATAGAAGATAAAGTTGATGATTTCAACACAGAACAGTCTTGGGACAGTATGGATTTATGGGCTAAAATTTGCAAGTCCTTCTGCTAATTCTGATAGTGAAACAACTGAAATTGTGGTAACAGTGATACCTGTTATCATGCATGCTGCATGAATTTGATTGTTGAACTGCTTCCTGATACATTTAGTATTTTCGGTTTCTCCGTCTGTGTATCTAGCACAAACGCCTGTGTATTTAACAACATGTGTTTTAATCATTGTTGAAGTCTTCAGTTCGCATTCTTTGTACTGAAAGACAAGCCACAGGGTAGATGATCAAGGAAATGAATGCATCCTTATTCTGCGGTGGCAGCTTGAGCTGGGACACGTGTTAGGTATGTGTGTATGGTATGTATGTATGCATGGAATGTGTGCGTGAGGATGGTTCCCGTTCACTGCGTGGACCTGTGACCCAGAGCAGCGTCCCGGCTGGAATGCGCAGGCGGTGCAGACGCTGCTGCCACCCACAGCTCCTAAGGGACATTGCCCAGCGTGAGGTGGAAAGTTTGTCTGCTTTGTTGTCAGCTACCAGCTTCCACATACAAGGTAACATACGAGAAGCTCAGTGTGGGACCCTTAAAGAGGACTGTGTAAGTGTGTTTTGTTTCACTGATAGAATGCTTTGTGTGTTTTGCCGTAGGGGATGATGACAAAAAGTGGGTTAGGCTCATAACCAGAAAAAAATTCTATGGGAGTTGATTCTTCTCCTGTAGAAGATCCTGGTCAAGGAATGGGGCTTAACAACCACCATGCAACCCCTCTTGGTGTTACGATGACACTGTTGTTAAACATTATTAAGTGTTATCTACAACATCTTATAAAGATTGAGACTCTAGTAGGCTAAGTGGTGTATGAAATTGCCTGAAAGTGCAGGTGCCTGTGCCAGCTTGCATTATGAAGCTTGATTCATTGATTGATTTTTAAATTAAGGATATAAATTCTGTGAAGACAGGTGTATAAATAGTTTGATCAGCTTTGCATACAGACTTTGGTTGCTCAGGGGCAGATGCAAAGTTTAATTCATTAGCTGCAGTGCTCAAGTCATTGCTGGTTAGGATCTGTTTTCCTGAAAATGATTGAGATGCACTAGAGACTCAGATTCTGTGACTGCACTGCACTGGAAACAGCAATGATTATGATCTGATTTAGCAAATCATACAGTATAATGCAAAACAATTGACTCCTTTGTTTCTCTCTCTCTCTATCAGTAACTCCAAAAGGAAATACAAAGAAAGATCCTGTAACATGTCAATTTCTGTTCCTGCAGTACATCAGGAAGGATCACGCTGGGACTGTGTACATAATGACCACTAAATCTGAATTTGCAGAAAGTATTTAGATAATGTTTTTCAAATCAAAACATAGGAGTGTCACATCACAGTAACAGCGTCATAAAAGATAGCAGTGTTTGTTGAATGTCTTAACAGAACGTTGCATAGATGTTAGTAGATGCTCTTCATACTTTAAAAAAGTAGATTTTTTTTGCCTGATGAGGTCGGTATTTTGGGAAGTTCATTGTCCTCTGAAAGAAGACCTTGAACTGAAACCAGTAACTTAGTCATAACAAATAGAAAAATATTTGCACATTGTAAGAGAGAGATGTTAAAGGCTTAAAAAGGTGAATAACATGATTTACTGTTTTATATGTAAAATAAATATTAAGTATTACATAGTTTGATATTAATATTTTAAAATATGCAAAAAGAAGCAGAGCAGTGAAAGGACTGGCATCAAATTTCTTTGTATGTTTGTTAGTCATAACTTGCCTATAAGAATTACATGATCTTTTCAGAAGCATCTGCTTCTGTGAAAGCTTTTCTTCTCTGTGCTCAGTGACTGGGACAAGTTCTGTTCAGTTATGGAAAATAGGTGAGACTGGACTAGCTCAGTTCAGCTCTCTTATCCTTGATTTCTGTAAGTTACTGATCCTGGATGTGTGTGAGCTTCTGCTGCATTATTATGTGGGTATTTTATGCCATTCATTTTAAGGTCTAATAAATGAGATCACGGATGAGAAATTGAAGCAGATGATTGCTTTGGAAAATGATACTGGGCTCTGTTGTGCTAGAATAAAGATTCCTAGCTTCTTCCAAGGATATGTAAAAATATCTAAATAAACATAATAATCAGCTATAATATCCCATAAATTCTTTTATCTAAAGTCTTCAGTACTCACTTTACACTGAATCACTAGTGACTGAGATGCAGTTGTGAGATACAGCTTTCTGGAATGCCTTTACGATTACTCTTGTAGATCATCTTCTCACACAAAGTAGTCGCTTTCTTTGAAAGGCTGAAGCTTTCTGAAAATTGGCTCATAGTAGCAAAACCTTAATGTGACTTCACAGTTGCTTTTTCAAGTGTGATCATTCTGCATCAGGGTTGTTCAGTGGCTTCATAGCCATGATGAACAGTGATGTAAACAGTGCTATAGTTGCAACTTGGAAAAAAAAAATGCCCTTAGGACCTCCAAAGCAGTAAGAGTGTATTTTTTACAAAATTGTGTTCTTTTGGATATGCCCACCTTAATTTGACTTCTGAGTGTCAAGTGGACTTACTTAGTATTACATACTTGACAGCTATAAAGCTGCTTTTGGATTGCTTTGAAGGTTTGTGAAACAACTATCGAGTTTTCAGAGGGTGTGAAAAGTGTGTTTTCATGCCTTGGTAATTCAGACAACAGCTGAAATGGATTTCCTTTAGACTACCAGAAATATCTCTCAAGTAAGATAGGGAGGCGGATTCTTTGCAATGACCCTGTGTTGTCTTACACCAGTGTTATGAATAGATATATAACCCTCCGTGATGAAAATAGTGTCATTCTGCAGCCAGCCCAGGCAGCGGAGAGCAATGTTAACAGCCACACTATTGCTACAGTGTAAGTGATATTGCAAAGTGAAAAGCAGAGGAAAATTGGATCAAAGGTCCCTACGAGATAAAGTTCGCTAAACATGAGAACAGAAAATTCCACATAAAAGCACTTGCTCAGTCTTGACACTGCTCTTACTAATGTCTCAGGAAACTGCCTACTGTGCCTGCCCTGCAGCTTCTATGTAATGGATATGCTATATTCTTCGTTTACACTGGTGGCAACTGCAGTGTCTGCCTCGATAAATTAATGCATTGGCTAGAAATTAGTGCTTCTCCATGATTCATAAAACAGGGGTAACATGCTTCCTTCTAGATGAACAAAGTGAACAATTGGGTTTAGAGATAGTAGCCTCTTTGTGTTGGCTCTTTACGCACAGGTCTGTAAATGACTGCTGTACCATTTAACTTTTTCTAGCTACTATATCATGTTTTACCTTCTTCATTATAAGTAACAAAAACAGAAAAAGAGGAGAGCAGAATATGGTACTAAATCAAAAGAGAGGTCTTGAGATCTTTTGTTCCTCCTTTGTATCCTCTTGTTTGAAACGTATTATGTCATTGCTTTCCTAACTGGCATAGTTTTGTACAGTGAAAAATACACATGCACCAGCCCTACTGACTGCATATAAAATAGCCCTGGCAGGTTTGGGGCTTTTGTCCAAGTCAGTTACACTTTTGTTGCATGCTAAAAAGAAAAGAAATAACACTATATCTGTACAAAATCTATAGATCTGCTGTGTTAGTTGAGTAGACACATAAAGAAAATCACGAGTTCAGGGAAAGGCAAGCCAGGCTTGCATAGACTTCTTTTTTCAGCGACTTATTTTCAGAGGGCATGTTTACTCCTCTAGGGGATGCATGAATCACTGCAAAAATACCTGTCAAATTCTGCCTAGGATTGGGGAAAAAAGTTGCTTTGATTGATCGGTTGTGTGAGTGCAAAAAGGTGAACATGTTAGTGATATTACTTGTGTTGCTGGAGCTTGTATTTGCTTGAGTATTTTCAGAATTAAACCCTAAAGAACTGACCTCACTTCTATTGACAACAAATGAAAATGTAGCATAAAAAATAAGAGATGAGTTCGTCTCTTATTAGTCTCCTAATTAGTCTCTGCCCCCTCTGTCAATTTACTGTCTCAGTTGTGTACTGTATGAGTGACAGATATGGAGCCCAATAGGGCATTTAATGCAGAATGAAAGCCTTTTTTAGCCTGGCAATGACTATGTAGCAAGGAAATTATGCAAAAGGAGATTGTTCAAAATATTCTTGGATCAAGTGATCATGAGTTTACTTTGACTAAACAGTAAAGCTAAATGATGCACTACTACGTGGGATACTTGAGCTTGCTCTGAAGAAGCTGTACCAGGAGCTGCAGAGGCCTGGTGTAGCTGCAGAATGTGTATAATGTGGTTGCTTTGCTGCTTTCTTCTGCCCAGGTTATTTGACCTTGTTAGTTTTCTCCAATATTTCAATCTTTTATCCAATCCATCAGGTGAGGCTTTGTACACTGGTGCTAATACTTATCAGCTCTAGTGAGGAGGATATATCTCCTACCTCCTACCTATCTCCTAGGTACCTCCTAGAATCACCTTTCTTTTTTTTCAGAGCTGGATCAGCATAGTTCTGCATCTCTTCTGTTTTTCTCAAGACTCGCAACCTATGATGAACCTCTAGTGTCATCATACAGAGTTACTTACTTTTGCACCATATACAGTGTTTGTTTCCCCCATGGCAGACAGCTCCACCTTTGAAATGAATTGGCTCCATTTGTCTTGCCTTGTGCGAGCAGCAAGACAGCAGGTGAGGTGAATGGTAAAAGGAGCAAAGACAAGGGTGTGGAGAGACTGATAAACCACGAGAAAAGGAGAGAAATTTTCAAAGAGGGAAATAAAGAAAGAGAAGGGGCAGATCCAGCATAAAACTTGACACCAGTGTTGGTGGAAATGAGTGAGTCCTCATCTTTCCCCTGCTTGCTTTGATGGTAGCTGGAAGTATTACTGGGAGCTCATTCTGCCAGCTGATTCTCATCTACTTGTTCCAAGAAGGAAAATTATGGAAAGCCACCTCGCTGCTTTGTACTGATGATAGACACAACTTCAAAAAAATCTTCTATTGCCAGTTAATCCCTAAAACTACTTTCCTTCTTCAGCAGAAGTTAGCTGACTACTTTTGGATTCTTAGTGTATATTGCTTATTCTTCATGAACAGGGACAGGTACAATCACAGTCCTCTCTGGATGTAATGACTTTCACAAAGAATTGAAGTCCTTTAATCAGTCAAAGGGCTGAATCTTCAGTTTCATAAAACTCGTGTTGTTTTTTCTGAGAACATAGTTTTACCAACGATTCGAAACTAGGCCTACAAATCAAAACATCTTTTGTCAGGGATTTTGGGGTTTTTTATGCAGTTGCAAATGACTTTGTGATTTGTTGTTCATTCTACAAAGTGAAATCATTGTCCTGAGTAAATGGATATAAGTTTGGAGCTTCACAATTTTGTCCATTGCCTTTATAAATGGCTGACAGTTTTCTGTACAAGAAAGCACATTTACACTTTTATGCACATAGGAAATTTTATAAATGTGTGAGCTATAACATTTTAGGGGCAATAAGACACTTTGCATTTTATTTTTTCAGGACAATGAAGTAGTTAAAATACTAAAAATGCAATATTATGGTAGTGTAGTGAGGCTTCCTTAGTAACATAGGGGTTTATATACCTTTTACTTAAAAGTATGGAAGGCTTACCCTGGGGTAAAGAACATCTAAGATGAAGTTATCAACTATGTCATTGAAAAGGAGCGGTAGTTTCAACAGGACTGACAGATGAAAGCATGAAAGTAAGAATGCATGAGCACATTCAGATGTTACAGTTTAATTTGTCAGGACATTAGGGATAGGATTTTTACCTTTTGAAATAGATTTGGAAGGGAAATTAAGTAATCACAACTCCACTGAAAACCAGGATCAAAGCTTCCCATTCTTTCTTTGAGGTGAGGATTTCCCTGGCAACTTATTCCTGCAGGTCACTAAATCATCCCGTTTTACATCCCTTATGAAAGACAGTTCTCCTTACAGCATTACAGTGACCACAACCCATGCTGGGGCATGGTGCCGATACTGCATTGTAGGGAAGAATAGTTCATGTTGAATTAACAGGTTTATTTTCCTTGCATTGCCAGTATTAGGCTGTGTTTCTCAAGCTGGTGGATATTAGCCTGATGTGGCATGCATATACATTTCTATAAATTTATATTTTCCAGATGGAAAGCTATGAAAACAGGATCTCTGATGGAACATCATGTGGTTGAAAGTGAAAATTTTAGAACTGAGACATGGATTTTGAAAGTCTGTAGTCTTCTGACACTGATTGCAAATTTACATTTGCAAATGTTTTTCACTTGACTGGCATTTGAAAGCAGATATTTGTTGAGCTGTGTACAGCAAATATAAAAAAGCTAGATACTGAATGCTGCCTTGTTTGGCTTTTCTCTTTTGATGCTAGCTACTTAATTGAAAGCAAAACTTTCCTCTGTTGGGGGAATTGATCAAACAACTTCAGGAACTTCTTTGGTGGAAACCGTTTTGTGTACTGGTACACTTTTCAAATATCTCTATATTATATGAATGATAGTAAAGAAATGAATAACTATAAAGAAATACATTATTAATAATTATGTAAAAATATGCCATTTACTTCTCTGCAGAGACTGCAAAACTTGTGTTAACTTGAAACATTGGATTGCCGGTGCTAAGAGAGCTCAAGTGCTGCTCACGCTGAAACTCTTGAGGAGTGTAAAAGTAAACAGTCATCTTCAGAATGCGGCAGTGACCTTGAACTTCCACTGAGCTGCCCTTTATTTAGTTTAGGCCAATGATTAACTTTGCTAATGACTGTGTATCGAATTCACCATTGTTTATATATCTGGCAGCGAATGATACGTATGGGGGATACGGTATATTGAAAGGAAACTCTTTGTATAAATTGTTTCCTTTCCAAAGTTATGTCTTTGTGCAAGTTCTAATTGCTTCTCATTTACCTCATTTGTCTTTAGACTCTTTAACTTCAGGTTAACACTACATTAGGCATAATATATTTCTTCTTATGTGTCGTTCTTTTCTCTTACTCCTTATTTAAAAGAGGATGACAAATTCTATTATTCTGCTCCCTTGCAGCAATTAGTCTTCTATGGCAGATCCCCATGGAGCAGAGGAAGTTACACCCTGAAATAGTCATGTACAGGGACATGAAGTCATCTGTGCAGCTTTGCCTCTGAAGGGAGGTTTGTCAAGACACAGCACTTCAATTTCTAGCCTCAGCACTGCAGGGAACCCAGCAGAGATGCCCACAGCACACATGGAAGCAAGGCGTGTCCAAATTCCTGTAATCTGTGCTAGGTCAGCCCTGGCCAATTTGTTGCAGTGTTACCAGACTCCTGACGGAGTAAGAGTCTTGCTGATTTTTTCAGGCAGAAAGGAGATGCAGCCCTTAGCTGGTTTGAGCCTGGTGGAAGTAGTCCAAGCTTAGGAGAACTTATGTTCCTTGGCTTAAATACAGGATACTGTTACGTGCTGTGAGGCAATCCCACAGACTCTCTGTAGAAAAATGCTGCTTAAACATTTCATCACGTATCAAATGGAGGAAGAGCTCTCAAGTTTTGTACATTTCAGCTGAATTGAAAAAGCCAGGTTCTGCCTGTAATTGCAGTGATGTAAATGGCGACTGAGAGCAGAAATTTCTCTCTTTAAGTTGCATACAATCCAGGTACCATCTGTTAGGAAATGATGAAAGACTAGAGTTTTCTGAGTCAGCTGTAGGATTATACATGTGAATGTCTTAAAATATATATAGTAAGATGGGTATGTATATGAGTGTCTGCCTTTCTTCTGTAAAAGAAGATTGTAACAGTTTAACACTTCTGCACTGCTCTTAAATCTCTCATATACAGCAGAGATTGTCAAGTGTTTTGTGGACAGGGTTATTTTTGCAAAGGAGAAAGAGACTATAAGGATAGTCAGAGGCTCTACTTTGATTCTTCCTTGTTCTGTTCTCTAAACACAAGATGTCATTCACACTGAAAATGGTAGAAAGAAATGTAGCGTCTGATGCTGAAATTTATGTGGTTTGATTCTGTTATAATTAAAATATACACTGGTTCATTCCAAATAGAAACTTTTTCCAAGTCATTTCCAGTTGTGTGACAGAGACAGCAGAAAAATTTCTGTGTAACACACATCTACTCTGTGGTTTTTTTTCTCTTCTCTGCCTCTAGCCATGTTGTACTGTCTCTAGAAGACCTGTGATATGCTTGTTCCAGTGATTTCAGCTGTTCTTTGATGATGTTTCACAGGAGCAAATGGGGACACAATTAGGCTCATTGTCTACCTTTCAGATCATGAAAGTTGAGCAGATGCTGCTGCTTCTGTGTAATTTTGAAGTTCTTTTAGTTTTCTATTAAAATAGAAGGACTTAAAAGCTATAACTCTGAACAGTATAGTTAACGGGGAAATCATACTTGATTATAAAAAAACTGATCAAAAGTTAAAACCAGGTTTTGTGGTCTACTTTTTTCCTTCAGTTTTTAAATAGGAAAATAAGACCAATGTTTTAAATAAGCTTTCCTGCACACCTTTGAAATATCTATCCCAGCCTTCAATTTGAAGCAAAAAAAATCTGTTAATTTCCCCAAAGCTGAATTAGCTGCTTCAGAGTGTGCAGTTGCAGTGATTGCAAATCCAGCAATAATGAATCTGTTATTTTGCAGTCCTTTCACCAAATTAATTAAAAGGAATGCATTTTCAATTCCAACCATGTCACTTCGTATTAATGGCTATACCACTTAAAGACCTAAGGACTGTAGCCATTTGAACAAATATACTACTAGTAAAGAAATATTATTGTGTATAAATGCATATTATGTGCATTTAAATAATTGTGATTTTTTTATTCCCTCTTGACTTTTTCCCTTCTAGACATTGAGGGTTTCGTGCCCTTTCCATGATGGGTGAAGATATTTCAGCACAGTCTTTGCAAACAGACCTGCGGTGGTTCTGCTGAGTGGCGGTGTGGCAGGAGATGTGTCAGCTGCTGTCCAAAACCTGTGTTGTTTCTTAGTGTGGCTCTGTGCTGCCAGCAGGACTTTGGCTTAGTGTAAGCCCAGCACCGTGGCAGGGACACTTCAGGAGAAGACCTTTGCAGAGTGCTAGGATTGGAGCTCGTGTACATCTGGTGACTGGGCAAGGTAAGACCAAATCAGAGTCTGGATGAACACTTTATTTGAGCCTTCAGAAATTTCAACTCAAGTTCTACATTGAGGACTGCACCGTGGTTCTTAAACCCAGCTGCTACTCAAGCAAGCACTATGAGAAGAAGCAAGGAACAATTTGTGACACCTAAATTACCAGTTTTAGAATTACCCTAACCAAGAGTACAAAAAACCTGATTGTTTTGAGATCAGTTCACTGACTGATGGGATGACTTGTGAGAAGTAGAACAGCTCAAAACGTGTAACTAGTCCTTGTAAATGTACTTCTGAATTATAAATCTTCTGTTTCACAAAGCTGATGGTGAGGGGTAGGAGAAACCAATTTGCTCAATATAAGGTAGAGTCATCTGCAGTGGAGTGCAAATGGGATCAAACTAGGAAAAGGAGAAATTAGGCTGAGTGTCAGGCAAACTGAACTATGAGAATTATTTGACTGTGAAAGAGCTTCCCAAGGGAAATAATACAAGCCACATTATTTGGGACATCTAAAATTAGACTTCAGAAAGCTCTAAAAATAATGTACAACCTTGCTTTGGAAGGGAGGTGGACTAGAAAAGGCAAGGTTTGGGATTTTCCTGGGGGGTTTTCAGCAGTAAATTCTGCAATTGTTGGGCCTGATTCTGTGATGTGATGTGGAAGTCAAGGGAAGATTTACATTACTTCTTGCCTGAGAAAACTGAGGCTAAACATACAGGCTTCTCTCCTCCACCTATTGCCAACTTTTTAAACTGTATCTTTTTATTTCTGTCTCTCAGGGATAGTTCAGACCCCTCTCTTCCAGTTACAAATATCTATATTTAGAGGAGAAAAGAGAGGACACATGTGCCTTAAGGATCCTTCGTGGCATTTCCCTCTTGCCTGGCTCTTAATAGGCACTAGAACTGATCAACATGATAATCCTTTTTTGGTTTAATTCATAGAATCATATCATAGAATGGTTTGGGTTGGAAAAGACCTTAAGATCATCTAGTTTCAACCCCCCTGCCATGGGTAGGGATGCATCACACTAGACCATGTCACCCAAGGCCCTGTCCAACCTGACCTTGAACACTGCCAGGGATGGAGCATTCACAGCTTCCTTGGGCAACCCATTCCAGTGCCTCACCACCCTCACTGTAAAGAACTTCTTCCTTATATCTAATCTAAACTTTCCCTGTTTAAGTTTGAAGCCATCACCCCTTGTCCTACCACTACAGTCCCTGCTGAAGAGTCCCTTTCTGGCATCCTTGTAGCCCCCATTCAGATGTTTCAGCTTACAATGTGCAAATCCATATCCCCACCATGTTCTGAAGCTATTGTCTGAAACTGACAACCGTATTTTAACTTGCAACTTCACGGGTGAAGAGCTGGCAGGGGAGACCTGGTGTGGTGGGAAAGAAGTGAAATACGGCCTTTCACCAAGGAATAGAGGCCTCCAAATAACATGTATTGATATATTGAAAATGTTGCAGACTTATCCATAATTTTTTTTTAAATACCATGTAAGTGAGATGGGTGCAGTAATACAAAAGAGGTTCTCAAAGCCAGTCCTACATATTCCAGTGTGTAGATTGTGCAGTTATTACTAAATATTAATACTCTTTTTATTATTATTGTAAGTTAGATTGAAGATGCCTACCTCTACCTACATGCAGTCCTTCTTTGCTGTCATTGTCTGCTTCTGTGAATGACAGCACTTCTCCTTCCAAAGCTTGAACAAATAGAACCTTTCTGTGGAAAATGGTTCTTCATTGTGTAGGTATGAGATGTGATCACCTTCATACGGTAATAATAATTCTATAAAAGACTTAATCAATTTGAGTGCACGGGACATCAAGCCTCTGAATTTGTGGTAAGAAACAGGAAGGCACATATGCAGAGTTTTCTGAAAGCTAGTTCATTTGTAGAGGATTTGAAACAGCATGGGAGGAAAGCTACAGTATGTCTCCAGTATTTCATTCAAGGGCTGTATATTATAGCCCCCCCAAATGCATTCTCCTCTGGAGAAGATTCAGGGTAGGGGAGTGGAATACATGGTAAAGTGAACACTACCTGTGCACTGAATTTTGGGTTGCAGACCACACAGTTTCTGTTCCTGGAACTTAGACTGGAGGAATGGGTGCTGGGACAGGGACTGGTGAGAGAGGCAGCTAGAAAGTCATTTGGTTGTGTTTCAGACTGTGACTTCTAAATACCAAGAGCCAATTCCCATTTCCTTTCTCCCACTGCTGCTCGCCTCCAGTGTGCTTTACCTCCTGCTGCCACGCATGTGGTCTGCCACAGAAGTGTGGGTTGTATTTTTTTTTCTGATTTGACTAAGAGCATATTTCCTAATCTAAACCCTTAATGAAGACAAAAGGTCTGTATTGCAGGGTAGGAAGACACTAACCCGAAACATGTTATTAGCAGGGAAGAGTCATTGTCCTTATGTCCGTGGTTTTGAATGACTTAATTAAGGAGAAGAGCTCTCTTCTGATGATAGCTTTTTGCATAGGGCAACAATGAGGGTGGAATGGTGGAGATGCTGTGACGCCTGCTTTCTTGGAAAGCTTCACTAAGCCATTATTAAAGTGACTGTAACCAGTTCTGTTAGAGATCCAGAGTGCTTTGATATGCTAGTCCTTTGCATAGCAATCTGTCAAGGGAGAAAGCAAGTGTTGCAGAGGCTCTGCATATTTAATTTTTGATTGATCTTCCATACAATTTTACAAGACACAGCAGAGTGAAAAATACTCAGATATTACTTGGATGTCGTTCACATACACTAGGTAGGAAATGGACAAGGCTGCATACATGTTTTAACTTCATTGCCTCTTCTAACCTATTCCTCTAACAAAACAGCCGAGTATTCCCCTAAAGATTGTAACTTGCCTCATTTCTGTCTTGTCTTCTTTCCTGAAGTTCTCCAGATTTAACTGTCTCATGACTCCTGCTTACACAGGTGATTCTTAAATTACTTGACCAAAAGGTTTCAGCTGGAAAAGTATAGGGTGCCTGCTCTTAAAAAAGAAGGGAGGGATAAGGGGAATAGGGCCTAGGAATTGTGGTCCATTCAACCTAACAATTTCTAAGAAAACATCAAAATTAGTAATATTTCTAAATGCTTGGAGGAGAAAGAAAACAAATTATAAGCTACAGAGATGTGTAAAGAGCAAATGTGTCAAATCAATGTAATTTCCTGCTAAGGTAAGGCCTTACAGAAAGGAAAGAAATAGTGGATGTCATATTTTGCTTAACTGCAGGATTTTGATGCTGCTTCACATGACATTGTGAAGAGTCTCAGAAGACAGTCATGACATGATGGACATAAAATTAGATGTGAAACCATGTTTGGAGCATTTATCCAAGAGTTGCTATCAAAATAAAAGAAGTTATGAAGTGTGGCTTGCAGAGGGCTCTCTTTGGCTCTGCCTGGTACTTTCATTGGCAAATTTACTGATGAAATACAGTAGTTGCATGTTAACTTTACAGATGTTCTCAGACTGAGAGGGTATGCAGTCATCCTGGGGGCTGGGTTAGAGATGCAAATCAGTGAATGATGCACTGTTATTCTACAGGAGACATTTTACGAAGGGGGAAAAAAAACAAAGGGATATGGCTTTTGTGGGAAGATCTGTGTCTTTTTCATCAGTGTATTACTAAAGAATTGTGAAAAGTTAACATTTAAATGGCAGGAAAGACTCGTGACTTGAACACTTGAAACGTCTGGTCCTTATATGCTGTCATTTGGTAATAGAAGCTTTAATTTGTAGAATTATTTCTTCAGTTATTTTCCTTTCTTTCTTTTTAACATTGGAGCAAGTCCAGTGTACCTTACAAAATTCCTTACTCTGCCCTTAGAACAGCAAACGTCTAGCTTAAAGTCAACAGGTTTTGTTCCTGCAGAAATGTCTCCATGTGATTTGTTCTCCACCGAGTTGCATTTCAGGGCAAAGAGGTAGATTAAGGAAAGGTGTAATAGCTAAATCTGGACAGGCTGGCATCTATGCATTTGGTATTCGTGGCACTTGTCCAGATCTGTGAGCTTGCTCTTTAGATGAATGTTGTCATCAGATAACCATAATGAGGCTGTTCATACCGTAGGTCTGGAAGTAGCGGAGTATAAAAGTCTTCAGTCTGCCGAGAGCTAGAAATTTGGCTGATCTTCAGCTTACAGTGTATAAACACGTTCATCTCTTTTTTTTTTTTTTTTTTTTTTCCCTCCCATTTTTCCTACTTCTCTTTCTCCTCCCTTCCTTCCCCTCAAGGACATAGACTTTGGCTGTATTTTTCATAACTGCGTGAAGCTAGAAATCTGAACGGATGCCTGTGCCACCGCCGCCGCCACCTCCTCCTCCTCCTCCACCACCTCCACCCCCTTCTGGAGGACCCCCTCCACCACCGCCTCTGGTAAGACTGACTTTTCATCTCTACTAGCAAAAGCTTAGCTGTAGGAGCCAGTTCAGTTCATTTATGACTGAATATACATTGGGATGCATGTTAAAATGCTTTTACTGCTAGGGGTGCAGGATCAAAAAGTTCAGAGATGATTGCATTAGAATGCGTATGGTGAGACTTTAGCATTTGTGAGCACTTCTCCAGCCACAGGGAACACTTTCTTGTATTGGTAACGTGCAGGTGGTAAATGTTAATTTCTTCATCCTCTTTCTTACAGCTTCTATTAAGACTCGCAGTGTTCAGCTGTAGGTGTTGCTTTTTCTAGCACATGCTGTCTTCCTGGGGATAGAGCACAATATGCTTTTATGCATGTGCAGGAACAATTACTGCTTGTAACAGATCATTACTCTGTTGTGTCATGAAGCAGAATGTGTGCCCTGCCAGCATGTTTGCTGTAAGTGGAGGATGCTCTGAGTGGAGTTTCGGGGTATTACATTTTCCTACACTCACAATTATTGTACCTATGGTAAAACACATTTAAGTAATTCCTTGTATTCTGCTCTCAATTGTTCATAGCTTGTTTCTGCATTGAAATTCTTAGAACATTTTTGAAATAGTGAAGCCTGGCATGGTTGTGTTCAAGATATCAAATCTCTCATGACTTCTTTTTTTTTTTTCATATGTTTTTCTGTACCTGCTGTACTTACTTGTGGTAAATGTTAGTCCCTGTAGCAAAACAGTATGTGGGACTTCAAATGTCCTTTGATTCTGGGGTATTTTTAAAGAACTTTGTTTCTTCCTCTCATTCTCTGGCATCTCTGCCTGTTCTGTTCCCATGAAGGTCTGTTGATTTGGTTTGATAATGTTCTTATGTTATCTTCTTCCAGAAGGAGGTTTCCTTGCATATTTTTCTCTGCTGCTTTGCAGGCTGAACCATTCTGTAAAACTCCATGAACTGTGGAGATGAAGAGGAGGAAGATAAAGACAGCACATGAAATAAGCAGTGCTTAACTCCTTTTATCATCCTGGTTTGACTTTGGGCACCTTGAGCAGTGTTTTCAGTTAGCAGCTCTTCTGGACTGGTACACATCCTATAGTTAGGTACTGAAATATGTGGGCTGAATTTTGTGAGCAACTTAATGCCCGGCAATTAACGTCAACAGAAGCTGCAAGTGTTCTTATCCTAATAAATTTAGCTCAGTAAAGTATCTAGAAACATTTTTAGACTCCTCTAACATATGGCAGTTATAAATGACTTGAGAAAGCTAAAAGGATGCCTAAGGACCAGTATGACCAGGTTCGGGATTTTTTCTTTCCCCTCCTTTTCTAATGACTAAAATCACTATTGTGATAAAGTCTTGATACAAGAAGGCTTAGACTATTTCTGTGTTTTAGTTGGAGCAGTCTGTTTCAAATGTGATCTTCTATGCATAAGAATTGCAGAATTGAGGAACAGTTTTATCTTGGTGATATGATACAAACTAAACATATTTCTAATGTCTGATATTTAAGCATTCCTTTTGATAAGTGTTGACACTAAAAAGAGCACATGAACTAACAATAGAAGATTAGTAAAATAATGTGACAGAATGTTGTTTTTTCTGCAGCAAGGCCTTTTCCCTGTCAAAACTGAATGAGAGAGGGCTGACTTTGAGAGGATCTGTAGTCTGTTTGGTGTATTCAGCAGAACCACAGTGTAAGTCAGCTCTCCAGTTGGTGCCAAGTTGCAGAGTAAAATCATATAATTGCAGAATTCATGAAAAGTTGCTCCAGACCCTATTTTCTTTTACTGAGAAACTGTTTTCTAGGTGTTGGCATCTGCCTTTTACAGCTGTTAAACTGCCCAGCTGTCGTTATATACTTGTTGTTGCTCTATCTACAGTTGGAGGATGGAAGAAGAAAAAAATTCTAACAGGCATGTAGCTTTAAGGAACACCTTCAAAACAAAGTTTTATTTGGTCAACCCCTGGAAACATTCTAAAGCAAACAGCACTGTGATTAAATCAGAGTAACGTTTACCTATTAGCAATTAAAAGTTAGGTTTTAATTTTGGTATCGATATGCGGGCAAGCCACTAGTTTAACTTCATTTATGTTAAAGAGAAAAACATCTGTGAGTAGGCTGAGGTTTTAGAATCCTGTCATTTTGACTGATGCCATTGCATGGGTACCATAGACTTCTCTTGATTTTCTAACTATATGGATAATAGAATCATAGAATGGTTTGGGTTGGAAGGGACCTTAAAGACTATCTGGTTCCAACCCCCCTGCCACAGGCAGGGACACCTTCCTACTAGACCAGCTTGCTCAAAGCCCCATCCAGCCTGGCCTTGGTACTTTCTTCTTGATTTCATTATGAAGAGATTTTTAGCAGCAGCAGCAGTCACTACATTATCTCTTTTTCTGCACATTTTCTTAGTGAATATTGTGAGTCATGGTCCCAAAGGATTCTGCAGTCCTTACTTCATTGAAATACTAAGCACTGTTGGCACTTGACTTTTTTATACTGTTAACTCCCTCTTAAGGCAGAAGAAAGTTAGGTTCTTCCCTACTGTTTTCAAAGATTTTGGATTTGCAGATATTGTGTAAGTACTTGTACTGAATTCTGCTCACAAAAGTTATTGCAAGTCAATACTAAAGTGATTTGGAGATGATATTTAACACATGCTAGGAGTCACCTGTGCCCAGCAGCTGAAAAGCTACTGGCTGTTAGAGAATACTTAAAAGGAAACAGAATGAATTTTTCAGGAAGGAATGGTAGGGTATCTGCAGTAGCAGATGTAGGTGGCTGAGTCAAACGTAAATACAGCTGATTGGATTAATTGAGCATGTCTTCAAATGCCTGCCTTCTGGGGGTCATAGATAAAGATGAGAGGGATGAGTAGGCAGAATAAAACTGTCCCCCAGTATATTTTCTGGCACTGGCTTATAGAATTCAGATCTTCTCTCTTTTCCCCCTCTGTCCCAATAAAGGAATCTTAGAAAGGAGGCATTGGGATGTTTGCTCTAAACCTCTTCCAATTTTATAGGCATACATACATCATGTAAGGTGGGGGTTTTTTGAATAGGTTTTTGTATTTGTATTTTGGGGAGACAGTGTTATGGTTTTGTGAGGTTTGGTGCTTTTTTAAAGCTTTCTGCTCCTGAGAAGCTTCTTTTTATTCCCCTTTTATTTCTTTTATGCTTTTTGCCTTTTAGTTTGGCATATCACAGAACCATCAGGGTTGGAAGGGATGTCTGGAGATCATCTAGTCCAACCCAAGGCAAGCCCACCTAGAGCCTGGGTTACACAGGAACATTCCAGGCAGGTTTTGAATGCCTCCAGAGAGAGAGACTCCACGACCCCTCTGAGCAGCCTGTTCCAGTGCTCTGCCACCCTCAACAGAAAGAGGTTCTCCTCATGTTGAGGTGAAACTTGTTGTGTTTTAGTTTATGGCCATTGCTCCTTGTGCTGTGCTGAGCAACACTGAAAGAGTCTGGCACCATCCTCCTGGCATCCACCTTTGGGATATTTCTGTGCATTAATGAGATTTGCTCTCAGTCTCCTCTAAACTAAAGAGGCCCAGCTCCTGCAATCTCTCCTTGTAATAGAGATGCTCCAGACCCCTGATCATCCTTGTGGCCTCCGCTGAACCCTCTCCAGTAGCTCCTTGTCTTTCTTGTGCTGAGGAGCCCAGAACTAGACACAGTACTCCAGATGTGGCCTCACCAGGGTCACGTAGAGGAGAAGAATCACCTCCCTCGACCTGCTTGCCACACTTCTGATGCACCCCAGAACACTATTGGCCCTTCTGGGCCCAAGGGCACACTGCTGTAGTGAACTTGTACTCACCCACCAATACTCACAGGTCCTTCCCAGCTGAACTGCTGAGAGGCATTCTGGTTGACTTTAGTTTGTCATGTTTCCTGGAGTAGATACCGCCACTGAGACTGACTAAAAGTTTTCTTTACCTAAATTCCCAAGAGAGGATTGAGAGAGAATTTTGCTTTGATAAACCACGTTCACTTTCTATACGCAGTAGAGGCTTGCTCACTGTTGTGCAGCCTTTGTACATTCAAATTCCTAATGTTACAATCAGTCATCACCTATTAAAATGTTAATATTGAAGGAAGTGTGGATGTGTAGCTGCCCTGCTGGGTTATGCTTTATTCAGAGAAGATGTTTGTTTAATGATTCATATGTTTGTGGAGTTCAAGAAAATACTTCTGTTCTCTTTAGAATTGTTATTGTTAAAGTCTTAGCATAGAAATTAACCCCAAAAGTCACAAGGATTGGGTGATTAAAGCCAGTAAAGTAGCACCAGGAGTTTATTTGCCTTCTTTGCATACTGAAAACTAGGAGAGCAGAAGAAGAAAGGAATATGCCTACTTCAGTGAGAGAAATGTGAAACTTGAAGTAATATTGAATGCTAGATAACATGTAGATGGATTTTAATGATTACCTCACACTTATGTAGTCTAAAATAATAAATAAATAAATAGGATTTCTGTTGTAGATAAACATATGTCAAGGTTTACCACGTTATCCTGACCTTACTTTCTACTCCTGTAGTAAAAAACTCAGAAAAGCAATCCTCATGGTATAACACTGCGATAAATGCACAATTTACAGAGGTGGATTTCTAAGGTTAAGAAAAACATCAACTGGTAGTTTTCCTTGGGGGAATGCTTTTTTCTCCTCCTTCATGCAGTTGTCAGAGTGTAAACCTTGTTGAGCTGTTTCCTTCAGCCTTCCCAACAAATTTAGAGCTGCAGTGCTTATCTGAAGCTGTGTGGGAGCTGGGTTTGCTCCTATGACATTTAGCACTACTGCTCTTTGGAAGGAGGAAAAACAACGTATGCAAAACAGCTTGGCTGAAGGTAATGATGATTTATGGTGTTTTGATTTGGTCTTACCAAATACAAAAGAATGAGTACTTGTAAGTGTGTGTATGCGTAAATGTTTGTGCATGCTTGCTAATCATTTGTTGTAAAAATTAAAGTAATTCTCCAGTTTTCATTCAGACCCCTAGATGTGCAAGCATAACACTGGAAGAACAGAATCATGCATAGTGCCAATTACAAAAGATGAAGGAATGTGTTTATTAAAATTCTATGTGAGCTGTGAGTAAGATGACATTTAGTACTTTGTCATGAATTCCCTAAGTCAGGAGATACTAGATCATGTTTATTGCAGATAGAGAAAGTGCATCTTGTTGATGACTGGCCATCGTGCAGACTGTGCTAAGAGCTGGGCTAAGTGCAGCTGAAATCTTTGAGGATGCTTTGTTCCACCCAAAATAAAGGAAACCAATTTATAGTGTTTTAATAATGTATAACATCTCATACCAGTCTGCTGTCATAAAGAAGTGAGAGGCAATTATATAGAAAAAAAAAATGCTGTGCCTTTGTGTGGTTTATTTCACTTAATTTTCAGGTAGTGGAAAGCGTGTGATCACATAGCTGTGGCATCTTGAAGTGTTGCTGCTTTAGCCTTCTATTCTTGTGGCTGACAAATGTAGGAGGGATAAGTGAGAGATAGGAAAGGTTTGGAAGGTGTAAAGAAAACCTTCATACTAATATTGCTCTGTGTGTTTCATGTGAATAGGTACAAGGGCATGTGTGTTCGTATGTGCTAATCCTGAATGCTTTACTTGAGATCTCTGAGGTGAGCACATTTAATGTATTTAGGTGGTAATTTCTGTTTCGCAGGTTTCTTCATAATGTTATGTGCTGTACATGTTCTCTGAATGGAATGGAAAGCATTTAAATATATAATTTTTTTATTCTTGCTGTCTGTTTTTCACCTGTATCATTTTCCGTATAAAAGTATGGAAATTGCAGCATGTCCCAGAGGTACCAGTGTAAACTATCAAGCCAGTATAGTAGATGCAGCCTAGCTTCAGAGAGCTAATAGGTTAATTTACCATTCTAATCACAAGGTAATATTGCCCTGGAAAAGCAGTACGCAGTGGCTACATATTGAATTCCATCTGTCAATTAATGCTACACTTGTAGCCTTTTAATTAAAAGAGAACTCAGAATTATAGTGATACTTGAGTTGGACTTCTCTGCATGGCTGGAAGGTGACATTGCAAGAAATGTTATTTCTCACTCTACTCCTGTCTTGGGCTGTCCATAATTTTGCTTAGATGCTAAAAAGAATGTCAGCTTCTACACAGCTAACTGGGTGGGAGAAATGCCCTGGTGTTCTTAGAACAGAGATTAATTTGTGATACATGTAGGTTATCACATGTTGGATATTTTGTTATCACCCTTGTCATTGTGGTGACCCACCTATGGTAGACAGAGGCAATCAACAGCGGTAGCATCACCAGCTCTCCCAACAGTATATTCAGCCTCATGCTGTTTGATGTTTCTATTGCAATGCCAGGGTCTCAGTTTTCCTGTTTATATAAGAATTTTGATTTTTGTTGTCATTGATGCAGAGGAAATCTTGGGAATTCTAATTAAAAAAAAAAAGTAGAAATCAAAAGGTGAAATTCAGATTTATTTTTGAAGCCAGTCTCAGGGTATTTTTGGTATTTGACTTACAATCTTTCTGAACTGCTGGAAAACACTTCTAGAGCAGTTTTGATTTCATACTGCCCCCATTTTGGTGGCTTCTGTTACTGCATACTTTCTTTTAGTGAAAGAACAGCCAGGATTTGTATTTAAAATGTGGGTGTCAGAAGGTTAAATACCCATGGAAAAGCTAAATGGCTCAGCAGGTATAAACCATCATATTGATTCTGTTGCGCTTTTGCATTCAGGCACAGAAATGTAACAACCCACACTGGAAAACTTTAAATACACCCTTGTTAATAAGACCACTGCTCCATTAGTAACAGGGCCAGTTGAACCCTTAAGTAAACAAGAATTTACATTGTCTGATGGAGCGGTGCTAACATAAAATGAAGAGGATTTTATTGGGCGCAGTGGTGTTTGAAATGAGCGCTGGAATGTCACTGTAGAGGAGAGAAACCCCTGCTATGCTATTCCTTCATCTTTTGTGCCTGCCACTGTTTCTGCTGCTACACTTCAAGCAGGTTGATGCTAGAGCAGAGCAGGCACTGGGCTCTGCTCACACTGAAACGCCTCAGTGCTTGGGACTAATGCCAGGACTAGGCAGTGGCTAAAACCCCAGGAAGAGATCTGGAACAGGTCCCGCACTGTACTTCCCGTGCTAGAAGTTGAGGAACAAGCCTAGTGTAGGCACAGCCTATCTAAGTACACACATTGCTCGATGACCTTTTCAACCTGGCAGGTTCAGATTGCAGAACTATGTGCGATGGAGACTGAGATCACGGTTAATTATTATTGAGCTGGGTGTAGATGGGATCATGAAATGCTGGTCCTGTCATTCTCTTGAAACAATGCCTTTATTGGCTGCCAGGAAGCTATTTGGCAGGTCCCCTCATTTGGTTTCCCTCAGAAAAGTTGGCTGGAGAGTGACCGCTCGCATGGGAAGTGTTTGAAGCTGAGCTTGCTCGAAGGCTGAGAGACTGCTGTGTTTAGCCAGGTAGACCAAGTGCCAAGAAGTAATTAGTTTCATCCTATGCTACACAGTAGAAACACAAGAAGAGGCCCTGATCTTGTAATTGACTCTGCAGGTGGAGTCTTGCACTGTGGTGAGGTTTCCCATAACTAAAAAGCTTTAAATCAGAGGTCAGGGCTCTATTGTGAGTAGATGAACCCAAACTCGCACGTACCTCACAAGCTTCTTTATAAGCAAACAGGTTAAAATATTTAAAATGAAAGAAGCCACATGCTTTCTTGTTGAGACTTGTTGGGTTTTTCCTTAAGCTGGAAGGGGGGATTGTTTTGATGATTTTACTTCGCATTTGACAGTACCTGCGTGAAACCACACCTGATGCATGTTTAAAGTAACTTCAAGAAGGATGACAATACTTTTCTCTATTGTACTTCTGTTTGTGACTTGCTGGAAACTGGGTTTATTTTGTTATTTTAGTAAGCTTTTTATTGCAGTTGCGTTTCTCAGCACATTCCCGGGGGAGGCTTTAGCTGCTGCTCTGAGAATTCATTGTAAAAGCAATGTTCCTGCCCGCTGGGCAAACTGCTGCTGCTGCAGGTACAAAATCATGAATTCTTGGCATAATTCTAATCTACTAATAGTGGATTCATCTTGGGAAAACAAGTTCCTCTGGTGTTTCAGATTTCATGCTGGGTTACAAATGCCCAGATGACTTCTATAATCCTATGCTATGTCAAGGAAGATATCCTGGCTAGCTTACACTGAGATTTTTTGGTCATCTTCCATATTCTACCTTGTTCCAAAACAACCTCATTCTTCTATTAAAAAATTATGACATTGTAGCTTGTTAGAATGTTCTGGCATCTTACTGTCAATATATTTCTTTTAAATCTCAGTTCTTGTTTGGAAAAAGGTGCAGTCTTTGAAGAGTTTAATTCATGTAAATACATTAGTCCTGATGGTTACAGAGATCTCCTTACAGAACATTTGTGGTCAGGAGCTTGTGGTTAAGTGGAAAGAAGTTACGGAGTAAGTTGCATGCAAGCAGGTCTCCCTGTTCTTAGTCCACTCATTTTCATCACTGGTCTTCCCAGAAGGGTATTTTAGCTGGATGTTGCCCCTTAAGGCCCCTTATTCTATGTTTGTGCCCTCCAAGACTGCTGTGAGCACCAGTCCTGTGCCTGGCTTTCTTTCAAAGGAGCTGGAGCCTTGTGGCTGGATGGGGACCCAGTAATCCTCTCTCCTTCCATGCTTTTCTATCTGGAGAGCCTTGCTGTGCCATATGGGTGTTGAGAACACCCATCATCCTTTCTCAGATGATCTACCAACCCCTAATGAGCTGTGTTTTCCTCTCTATATTTGTTCTGACATGATGAGCATACAGTGTCACACAGCTACTTTCACCTTTATTGTCCACTTTCCTGATCAATCTATATATGTTTAAACCAGAATTCTACTTATTGTTAATATAGGAGTAATATTTGGATGGGGACTCTTGTTATATTTCCTATTGTTCAGGCTCTTCCTTGATGCTTTGCAGGTACTTGAATTAAGGTTTAGATGTTTCAGTTGTCTCTCACTATTGGTGCATGATTTCTTTGGCCAGTCATGGCACTGTCACATTACTGACCACATTGCCTGTGCGGCTATTGCTGCTTTTGCCTTGTCTGCTGTTCTACATGCTGGTTTTAATTGTCCATTGCCATGTCTGTACACATTTTCTTTTGCATTTTTTAATGTAAGTTTGGTATCTGAATCATGTCAGATTGGATGCCAGAGAGGGCCAGCACTGGCCCAGGAACTCTTGTTTCCACAAACGTGTGTGTCTGTGATCCAGTACCTCTTACCCTAGAGCTTTCTGTTCCTCCTTCTTTCATAGAATCATAGGATGGTAAGAGTTGGAAAGGACCTTAAGATCAATTAGTTCCAATCCTCTCCTCTAATTCCAATCGTCATCTTTACCTTGCTGCAATGTCTTTCCTTTACTCAGAAGCCAAACCTGAGGTGCTGCACATTGCATTGGTGAAGATGCCTTGGCTCAGCCCCTGTCTGTGCAGGTCTGGCTGAGCATGTTAGAGAAAAATAACAAAAAGGCAAAGGTTTGTTAAGGGGTGTTCTCAAACTCTTCTTTTTCTAAAATACACGCTGCTTATGCCTTCTGCCAGCATCTCTTCTTGATGTCTGCATTAAGTCCTTTTTTTTTTGTCTAGAGTGAAAAAATTGGGCATGGAAGAGGGGAAGGGTGCTTGACACCAGATTCATAGAAATAAATGAAATTGTCAGCAAAAGAGAGAGCTCTCTTTCTGCCCATAGTAAAATACTGTGATGATACAATCACTACTGTGATGATACAATTCATTACATGTTAGGAGTATAAATATTCTCTGAAATAAAAGAGAATGTAGTGCCTTTTGATGTGATCATGCTTTATTTTACCTTACTTACAGCTCCTACCTATCATGGGGCTGGAGTACTGGATCCTCTTTTCCCATCAGCTGATGGTTTTATTCTGAAACAAAGGTCTGTGACTGCCTGGCTACTGGCTGTCCAGCAGGCTGGAGGTAAATTTTTGCTGCAACTGTTGTGTTTACTACACTTCCCAAAAGTATTTTGCAAATTCAGGAAAGAGCATGTTTAAAAATCAGAAGTAAATACAACCCATTTACAGGACAGGGTATGAATCCACTGTGACCTGAAGTACCTCCCTGGAGTCCAGAGGAATTCCACTTTTCTGTGTGCAGGAGTGCTCTTTAAAATCTGAAAGACAGTAGTTAGCACTGCCATAAACTTCACCAAATGCCAGGTGCCTTCTGCATTTACATCATTTTAGTATCTGAGCACGTATACCTCTTAAATATTTTAAGTATCATGGGAGCCCAGAGGGTAGGCCGATACTCCCATCTGTCTTGCAAGACGTAAAGTGACTTTCCCAAAGTGATGCAAGTATCTCAGAAGTCATATACCATTGCCATGGATTTCAGTCCATTTTCCTTAAAACCAGAAGTCTCTTGGCAAGTATTTTGCCTGACGCAATCCAGTTTAGGGTGTTAAGATTGTGATCAGTCAGAGCCAGACCTTGTGTGGTCCATGTATGCAGCATAAACAGAGCTGTTCTCTTAAACAAAATGATTCACTTTCACAGAACTCGTAACTGGAAGAAACTGTTATGAACCAGGGGCTTCCTGCCCACTGCAAGGTACTGCATGTCAGCAAGTAGCTCTGCACGGGGTATAATGACTTGTGCTTCACAAAACGCACTTCTGCCAGAGAGGATCCAGCCTTGCTCTGAAGCGCATGAAATTGATAGTCTGCTGCCACCCGCAGCCCATTGCTGTGGGGAACTGTCAGTCTTGCTGCTCCCATACTTGCTGCTTTCTAATCGGAGCTTCCCTGGCTGTGTCTTCCATTAATTCACCAAATCCCTGCCTCTGCTGAGTTCTCACCATCATTTCCCCGTGAAGGTCAGTGTGTTGCGCAGGCCGACCACCCCCAGGTAGATTGCAGAGCTAGCTGGACCAAGACTGATTTTAAAGATCTGCAGACCAGAACTGAACCTGTAATTCCATTTTTGCTCACATGATTTTGTCTGAAAGGGTAAAATATCTCAGAGGATTGTGCAGTCCCTCCCTGCCACAGCACTGCACTAGAAGGCCAGGCACACTGCTGGAGCCCACAGCCACGTTGAGGCTTGTGGCACTCTGGACGCCAGCTTTCCTTTCAGAGTTATGGCCAGAACTTTTCATCCAGTCGTTTTCAGTTTTACATTTATACCTTGTGCATCTGCTGGGTTTTTTTTTTATCTTTTTTTACTACTTTATTATTTTCTCCCCAGTGTCAGGGGGGAGCATGTTTTGATTTGTTGTTCTTTTCCTCAGCTCCTCAAGCTGCAGTAGTCTGGATCTCTGTGTAAGCATGCTGTCCTCATTCATTTCTCTGCCAGTCTAAGTTATCAGCTGCAAATTCTGAAATGGTTCTTTATTTCCATCACTGGTGATTTACACTATGGAACACCACTCTAGATACTGTGATTTGATGGTACTTTGCTGTTTACAGGTACTTTGGAGCTCAGGCATTGAGCCTATACCTTACTCAAAGCTGAGCGTGTAATTTAGGACGCTGAAGACAAAAGTGGTGGAGATTGGTGAGATGAAAAGCGGGTAGTTCATTTACATTCAGGCTATTTACATGTGTGGTTTGATCTGTTCTGTTTCCGAGAATGTATTGAATGTGCCATTCTTTGTGTCTGAAATAGTAGCAGAATAACCTAGTGGTTACTAAGGTAATGAGAACCCACCATTTCCTTACCAATTCATGTAAATAAAGTATGGAATTTAATTTCACCCTGTGTTACCTGAGGCAGCTCTGGCATCTGATAAAACAAACGATCTTCACATTCTTCTCCTCTTCCCTTCTGATTTTCATTGAAAGATTGAGATGTTTCTCTTTGTGTAAATAAATGTGGCTGCCCTGAGAATGGCAGGGGAGAAAGTAGCCTCAGGATTACATCTTTTGTCTTGCAGCTCTTTTTCCTCAGTGACTCAAAATATATTTGTCTTCATGCTGGAACGCTTCTATCCCATGTGATCAGGATTGAAGATTCGGCACCATAGAGTTCTTTTTATTTTTCTCTACATACACAGCTTACATGTTTGGTATCTGTTCTTATGCTATGGATTGCAGGCGTAGCATGAGTGTGCATCCCAGATTAATTTCTTAATTAAAGGGAGGAAGGTTCCTTTCTGACTGCATGTCACAAAGCAATATGGTGAAAACACAGGTTTGCAAAGGCAGGACACCAGCAGGTGAGGGATGAGATACTTACCTGGGGAAATGGTTATTGACAGGGACTGTCACTCGCCTTGGGAGTGCAGGCAACAAACAAGAAATCCGAAGGAGCTCTGACCGCTGTGCAACCAGGCAACACTACACCCCAGACCAACTTGACTTTGTAATGGAAAAAGAGAATCCGTATCAAGCTACTCAGCAGCTAATCAATCACCTGAGTCCACCAGGCTGGGCACGGAAGATTGTATCTCTCACGTACACAAGGAGGAAGAAGTGGCAGCTGGGGCATGGGACTGAGTTGTGCTCGAAGTAAGGGGATCTGTTGTAAGAGAAAGGCAGCTTGTTTGCTGCATTATGGTCCTGCAGAACAGTGCTCCTGCTTTTATATACTACAGATTGTGAAATTACTCTTAGCCATGTTACAGTGATATCAAGTCCCGGGTCAGTCACAAATGCAACTTGTCACAAGTTGGGTATTTTAGCCTAATAGCTATTAGAATATCAAACCTTCATATTCCAGTAGCCTGTCTGCTCAGAGAAGCAGATCAGGGAGATGAAGTGGACAGCTGGCATAATATACGGACACTTGAACCCGGAAACGAAAAGACAGCTGCTTGGTCTAATTTTAAACACAAGTCTTGATCAGATCTGTTTAGATCCTGGTTGTCCTGATACAGCAAAGTCATCAGCGGGAGTTGAGAGGTGTGAAGTTGAAGATACGGGTAAAAAGCTTTTGTGAGAAGGGGAATCACCCAGTTGCAGTTATGGTATTTCCATTTCTCACAGTGAGTACTGTCACCTTACAGAAAATGTGAGTGGAATGGGAGTTCTGGTGGGTCTAATGCTGCTTATACAGGCAGCTTTTCTGGGCTGGCTTAGTGGGCAGTGAGACACACTGTCCTGCAAGCACAAAGGCAGGCAGCGCTGCTTCAGATTAGGAAACTATGGGATAGTGTGTGTGTGTGGTGGGGGTTCTAATATTTTAAATAATATACGGCTACAGCCTTGGCCAGGTTATAATTCTGAGTTTTACATCAGGTATCAGGAATGCGGCGGGCATTAGCAGCGGCCTGGAGTGCCATCTAGTGGGGCTCTGCGAAGGTAGCTTGGTTTTGGTTTAACGAATACAAGAATAACCACAAGTAACGTTGTATTGGTATAATTCTTCGTTTAAGATAAGGAAATCAGACATTTTGTTAATTTAGCGGCTGGATAAGTATTTTGAAATTTGATTTTGCTTTCAGAATGCTATCACCAAGTTGATTTTTTTTTTGTTTTCAAAGAATCATAGAATCATAGAATAGTTTGGGTTGGAACAGACCTTAAGATCATCTAGTTCCAACCCCCTGCGGTGGGCAGGGATGCCTCACACTAGACCATGTCACCCAAGGCTCTGTCCAAGCTGGCCTTTAACACTGCCAGGGATGAAGCATTTACCGCTTCTTCGGGCAACCCGTGCCAGTGCCTCACCACCCTCACAGTAAAAAAACTTCTTCCTTATACCTAACCTGAACTTCCCCTGTTTCAGTTTCTGTGTTAAACTTTCAGCTTTCCTACCTCCTGTGCAACCGGATTCTGTTCTTGTTGATTCCACACAAAGGCCTTGAAATGACAGCTGCCAAGGATGGTCTATTTTGAATCTCCTACCCTGTGTTTGCTTGCGTGTCCTTTCAAAGCGTGCATTTCTGTGTGTATCTCCCCTCTAATGCTCTTATCATCCACAGGCAAGTTCAGAGGTACCAAAGCTGCGAAAGGAAGACCAAAAGGCACGGAATGCACTCTTAGCTGATATCCAGCAGGGAACTCGCTTAAGAAAAGTGACTCAAATCAATGACCGCAGTGCACCACAGATTGAGAGTAAGTGTGTGCCCCTGAGCAAGGTCCTGGGTGAGCTTCCCTCAGTCATGGAGGTCAGCTGGATGGTGTTCAAACTGAAGGGCAGGTTTGAAGTTCAGTGAAGGGCTGCATCTTCACAGGGCTTTAGGGTGCGGAGAGGGGACTTTCTAAACTTGCATCCTGATCAGTAACTATCAACATGTCAAAATTGCTCCGTAACCAGATATCACCTTAACAGGGATTCCTCATCCAAAAAAAATCACAAATGGAGAAACCTTTGAGAGTGCCTCAATAAAATATTTGCTTAAGTGGGAATTGTTGGCTCTAGTGGAAGAGTTGTTCTTTCTTTACTAAATTAGGATAAAAAATACCAAAGAAATCTGGAAGCATAGATTTAACGTTGGCAAACACAACTTTTCTGGTGTCATTATTGATGGGAGATTACAAAGCACCAGACAGTGCTTTACTCCAAGATATGGGTCAGAGAGTAATGGCAGTTCACTGTGTTACCAGTAACTTTCCTTGCTGAGCCTGCTTAAAGAGGAAAAAGCCTGGTCTTGGCTGTGTTTGGTGCCAAGTCTTAGCAGTGTGAGGATGAAGTGACTTTCTGATATACCCTGGTTTTTTGTTCTTTTTAACAGAACCCAAAGGAACTAACAGAGATGGAGTTAATCCAGCCGTTAACAAAAGCGGCTCTCCACAGCCCCTGGGAGGCTTGTTTGCGGGTGGCTTTCCTGTCCTCAGACCAGCAGGCCAGAGGGACATGTCGGGTAAGGGCTTCATTTCTGCCAAAGAATAGCTGGGGGGAAGTGTAATTTGGGGTAAAAGTACTTTGGCGTGAGCTTTATTGATTGATTTCTAATGGGTTTTTTTCTGAACCCTTAGTTCATCATGTGCCCATGGCAGGCTCGATTAATAATGTGCTTAAAATCATCTTTCTAGATCTCAGGTGCCTTGTTCCTTTAAATGCAAATAACAAGCTGTCTCTACATGGGGTAGGAAAGAGATCGAATTGTACAGAGTTTTAATTGAGACTTTTTATATTAGTTTAATGAAAACTTTTAGTCGTGCCTCGAACAGAGCATTGAACTCTGAGCTTATGAACTTCAGCACAAATGGTAAAGCAGTCCCATTTCCCTCCCTCCATTAGTGCGTATTGCTATGGTATTATGGGCTTGTGTGTTACTTTAAAGATCCATATTTAAGATTTTTGCCCTCTGTATTTTGTAAAGCACAGCTTTGAGTCAGGAAGGTAGTTTACTGAGCTGAAAAAGGTTATTGTTGCTTCACAAAGGCAGGAGGGAGGCGTGTGTGGGAGCCCTACTGCTGCTTTCACCTCGGGAAGTGCCAGCAGCAGTGAGGGGTGACTTGTAGAGTGGCAGCAACGGCCTCTGGCACTGCTGGGCAGCTGGTGCCTGCTCAGACAGCACAGAGCAAAGCAGGCATGTGCAGTGAAAGAGAATTTGGCTCTACGTCCACGGTTGTCCTTTCCTGGAAGGCAAACCCAGGGTACACAGCACTGCTTGTGCTAGGGCTTCCTCATATACAGCATCGCCTGCACTGATGCTGTGAGTTGTTCTTGAAACTATGACTGTGCCTATTGGACTATGTGAATATAGAATGAAATGCCTTTTTTGACATCCTGCTTTGTGAAAAATCCTTGACATTTAATCAAGAAAATACATTTTCTAAGGTCAAGTGTTTGGGCATTTGCTGTTGAAAAGGAAACATCTGAACCTCTTCATGATGGAAAGCCTTTGGGCACTGCTTTTAAGACCTTGGCTTTTATCCATGGGATTGAGATTTATGTGAAGTTTGTGTGAAGTTTTTAATCTTAAGCGAGCTCTTCAAGGAAGCGAGCTGATGCCTGTCAGTCTACTTGTGTTCTTTGAGGCCTCTTTGCTAGGACTCTCGACTCCTCCAAGCAGAGGGCTCGCGGATGTTCAGCAGCCTGAACCAGGTACATGAGGCTGGTATGAAGCACCCCAGGCCTCTGCAGAAAAGACCCTTCTCCTTAAAACTGAGCCATTTTGCAGAAACTGAGGAGCCGGGAGGGGAGCGGAGTCCCTGGTGCCCACTGGAAGCCATCACCTCCTAAGCTCTACTACACCAGGGGCAACATGTTGGATTATGAGGTGTTTTGGAAGAATTAGTCACTCGGGGTCACCGCTGGGCAGGGGAAGGTGAAGAGCTCATCCTTTGCAGTGTTTTGCCTGAGGAGCGGGAACAAAACGCGAGCGTATAACGTGCGTTACCTGTTTTCCAGCTGGGAAGCCCGGACAGCTCCCTGGGATCCGAGCAGCAGCTCCCAGGCCCG
>NW_009924206.1:57735-65014 GCF_000696875.1 Nestor notabilis | reverse complement strand
GCTTGGCCAGCTGCACCTTCAACACCCTCTCCACCGTCAACTACAAGGAGATCCCCTCGGTGGCACAGGCCAAGCTGGTCACCGTCAAGTCCTCGCGGGCGCAGAGCAAGAGGAAAGCTCCCACGCTGACCCTGCTGAAGGGCTTCAAGATATTTTAGGAGGTGTCCCCGTGGGCTGCAGGACAGAGTGGTGAGAGACCCTGTTCCCCCAACTCCACAAGGGCTAAGACCACCCGTGATGGACTGATGGGCTGCTGGTGGGCAGGGCAAAGCCTGTGGTGGTGATGTGGTGAGCAGATGGGGTGCTGAGAGCCTAAAATCAGCCATGGCATCACCCTGCCTGCCCCTGCCCTGGCTGAGTGCTGCCGCAGTGTGTGCATCTTGTCCTGCCACCAGCACCGGGGACCAGCCCAGCCTTCCAGGTGGATTCAGGCAGTTCCTGGAGCAGCCAGAGCCATGGGCACCACTGGGAGGGCGAGGGCTGTCCCCAGGGTCCCCAGCCAGCTCGGAGCACAGTGTTCGGAGCCTGGGAAGGGGGAATCACTCATTAATGAAGCACGGGGACATCCACCTCCCTCCTCTCACAGGTGCCCTCACTGAGCAATAAGTAGGACGAATTTTGGTGTATTTTTAATCCAAGGTGCAGATACTGTTTCAGCCAACTAAAGGCCTCAGGTGTCCCAAAACCAATTCCCAAGCATCAAATAAGTCATACCAAAATAGCTGGGGTTTAATCCACTTTTTACACTATAGTGTTCCTTTTCAAAGGCTTTGCAAGGAGAGATGCTTCACTGATGAGGACAAGCACTGAAAAGCCTTTGTTAAAAAGACTGATGTGTTTAAAAAATGTCTTAAATTATTTCATGGTTTCTACGTGTGCCCAGTAAAGGGCACGAAGTGAATCCCAAAGCAGACCAGGCTCTGCCTGTGCCCGAGCCAGGACCAAGGGCTGTGTGCTCAGCTTCATTTGCTGTATCAGGTTAAACGTTCTGCTTCTCCCTGGAGAAGAAGTTAGTTTGTAGAGTTGAAGTTACTCTGCAGAGTAACACAATCAGGTGTATATTTGTACAGATAAACATACATATATATATAAGGCCTTACTGATAGAGAGATTCAATATGGGATTTCAATCAACTGCTTTGGAGAGTATTTTAATAAAGATGATTTCTGAGAAGAACAGAAGTGTCTCCGTGTCCATGTGGCTGTTTTCCTGATGGGACAGGACAGGACAGTGTGTTCCCTGGCTGATGGTGTGTTCCCACACCTGCTGCCCTTTGTCCCGGCTCAGCTCCAGCCTGGTGAAACGGGGGATGAAGCCTGCACGGGAGAGAAGGCTGGAGGCACCGAGAGCAGCAGGTGAAGACCAGCCAGCCAGGAGGTGAACCAGGGAAGCCCAGGTTTGCAAGTCCAGAGCCACTTGTGCTGGTGCAGCGCTGCTGCTGCTGCTTTTTATTCTCTTTTGTTTCCCCAGGCTAAACTGCATTTTTCAACTTCCATCACTATGAATCAAGACATTCTGATACATTTCTTAGGGCCTGAATGGTTGGGCTTAAGCTGCTGTTACAGGGTGTCCTCAGGCTTCTCTGTGTACAGAGACGTGACGGTCCCGTCCTTCCACTGCACCACGACTTCTCCTGATCTCTGATCCTGGGGCACCGGCTCCTCCTTTTGCGGCTCATCCGGCCTGCCTTTCAGGGACCAGGGCTTGCTTGGCTTCCAGCTCCGCCTGCTGCACTGTCTGCACTGCTGCACTGCTCGTGTGGCTCTTCCTTTTCCTGCAGGGAAGGGATAGAAAGGAAACATGGAGTAAGCAGCAAGCCCAGCCCACATCTGGGGTAAGTGTCTACCTGCAGAGATGGTTCCATCCATCTCTTCACACCTTGGCTCTGGGAACACAGCACGTGCTTGTGGGAAAACCTGCTGCACTGTGTTGTGTTAAGAGGTCTGCGGTGTCTGAGGTGTGGGTTTACACTTGGAGAACACACAACACACCACAGTGAGGCAGCAACAGCGTGGAAGACTTGGGACATAAGTTCTTTTTCTCTCATTGGAAATGGAAGCTCTGGCCCAGGGGTTTAGTCCTCTTGCTTCTCAGCTGCAAGGTTGTTGTTTAGCAGTGTGGGCCAGGGGAACATCACAGGAATGCAGATGGTGAGGCTGGGGAGTCCTGCTCCAGAGCCCCTTAAATGGGGAGCACCTCATGCGATGCATCTAATGTTGCTTCCCTCCCAGCAGCCTGGCTGGGCTGGGCAGAGCTGCCACAGGCACTTTACTGCTGAGGATCCATGGCCTGGAAAGTGAAGGGGCTCATTCCAAGCAACAGACAAGGAGAGCAGGGAGTCAGGCAAAGTTTTACAGCGAAACTCAATTCAAAGGGAGGTTGTCTTTGCCCTTTTTGCCATCACTCAGGGCTTGTCCTGCCCTGCTCTGGCAAACCCTGCCAGCTGGGGGGTTTCAGCATACCACCACACACTAAAAGAGCCTCAGACTTTCCTGTCTCACCTGTTCCGTGTAACGTTAAGGGCCAGAAGGAGAAGACCCAAAATCATGGCCACGAAGGAAAGTGCAAGGACAGAGTAATTCCATGTTGATGCTGGGGGAAAGCAGAGAGGCAGCGTTAGCATGCACAGAGCAGTGTGACCTGCAGAGCCCAGCCAGGTCTTTTCCAAGGATACCCAAGCTCAGAGTGCCACAGCTTGGCTGCAGGATGGGGGCAGAGGTGCCCATGTCCAGCTCAGCACCCAGAGCAGAGCACCCAGGTCACATTTTTGGGCATAACTCTCCCTCCCTGGGCAGGACACTTACACAGCTGCTTTCTGTGGCTCACAGCCCCTCCCCTCAGGCTCTGTATCCTTCATGCTGGCCACGTGTGCCACGTGTGGCTTCAACCCTGCCCCAGGCTGGGAGCAAGGCTGGGAGCTGCAGTGTCCCATCAAGAGCATTGCTAGAAGGGCCCCTCTGTTCTGCAACCTTTCTCACCACTGCACACTCAGGTGGATAGATTTTGCCTTTGAACATGGGCTGGGGTGTGCAGCATAGATGGCACCAGATGCCCCGTCCTTGATTTTTGTGGCTTTGAAGTTGATCCTCCTGGCACTGACCTGCTCATATCAACCCGCTCCCTCTACCCTGCCAAAATCCACTGGTCATCCCAGACCTCTGCTCTCTTGGCAGGCTGTGCCTGAAAGAGGCTGACCCCACTCTGGGAGGAGACACTGTCTCAGCAAAGCCTCATGCCTGTCTTTCCCCACGCTTCTTCTGCAGGTGAGACTGAGGGATTATATATCTGCGGTAAATCATATCCTCAGGTAATTCCCTTTGGCATCTCCATTAGGAGGAGGGTTAACAGCCAAGGACTGTGTGTTTCAACTCTCAACTCAGGAATGTCAATGGGACTTACAGTCTTCTGTGCGGAAGAACCAAAGCAGCTCCTCCAGCTCCTCTTGACCTATACCCAGCGGAAGGGTCACGTCTGCCGCGTGGTCATACGTGTGTGTGCTGGCAAGGGCTGTGGGGAAATCCATGTCTTGCTCTGCGTTGGCTGTGGAGGAAAAGAGCAGAAAGATGCAATGGTTGCACACTGCAATGCTTCAGGGTAGAAATGGCCTTCCCTTGGCTCCCAGGGTTGTCCAGCACGTCTCTCCAAGCAGGCAGAATGCAGCCAGGAGGGCACAACCTTATCTCATGCACTGAGAAGTGGAGAAGGTTCTGGATGACAGTTCAGCATGTGTGATCTGCTTCACCCACACCATTATCCTCCAAGACAAGACTCTACCTTGCAGCAGGAAAAATGGGACTATCCAGAAAAGCTTCATATTTGTACGTGTGCTGGGGTGGATCACGCCTTCACCAGTGTTTCTTCAGTGAGCAGAGGTCTGGGAAAGAAAAAGAGATGAGAGGTGAGGGGTAAGGTAACCTCTGCGAGCTCCCACCATACAGTGCCATTGGTTTTATCAGTAGGAGCCCTGAAAGTTACACAGGTTATTACTCAGAGGGACTGGAGACAGCAGGCCAGCATGTTTCTCCTCTAGTGTCTACAGCAGATGAAAGGAGACTAAACCACAAGTAGAGATGATCTTTTAAAAGAGCCTGTGCTCACAGTGATTCCCCTCCCTGCTCCAGCTCTGTACTCAAACCTGATGTACCCCTGCTTTCTCCTGTGAGTCTGAGCTGCCAGGACAGGGTACACACATCCTGGGAGCCACCTGAGCTGAGCAGAGCAGGTCTGGCACAGGGTCTGCTGCCTGCGTTTGGACCCCTTGCCTAGGTGACACCGTGCAGATGCAAGCTTGGCCACTGTAAGCGAGCCTCTCCTCAGCTAATCTCCCTCTTTCCTCCTTGCTCCCCTGCCACACTCCTTAAAGAATACTCTTTGTGGACAGTGACTACCTGCTGCCAATCCACAGATGGCACAATAAGGGTGTGGAGATGAGGAACTGGAGGGCTCAGCTCCAAGAGGAGGAAAAGCCAACGTGCCATTGAGGCAAAGGTACCTCGCATCCCTCAGAGAAGCAGAAAGCTCCTCCTTGACCTTTAGTCCCTCATCTGTCAGTGACATCAATCCAGTTTTTATGGCAGCTTGCCCAACTTCAGCCTCCTTTGGAGGGACCTGACCTGAGCAGAGGGTTCCCATCTGTGCACTTGTTAGTCTGAGATGGTTGGCTGGCTCTCCCCAGTGCTTCACCACTGCTCACTGGCCTCATTTGTACCATCACCCACTCTCCAGTGCATGACACCACAACACATGTGTGTCCCTCAGACGTGCTGGCCCCACAGGCCATTAATTATTATATGAAGACTAAGACTTTTACAACTCTCTGATACTCTCAGCTTTTATCTGCCTTTGTAGTGTGGCACTGTCTGAAACTCTTCCTGCAAATCACTCCTGAGCAGTTCCACCATACTAGGTGTGTCAACAACACCGCTGACTCTTCCAGGAGGCATTTGTCCTGTCGGTTACAGACCTAATGATTGCTACTATTTCCCTCCCCTTCTCAGTGTCTTCACAATTCAAAGTTCACATTTTATAGCCAAACAGGCATGCAGGCTTGCTCCCTGCTGCCAGAAAACCACCTGTGAGACTCTATTTCAGAAAACATGGGTAAAGCTGCTCCCTGCAGTTAGCTGTGCCAATTGCCTTGCTGTGAAAGTAACCTTCAGTTTATTCACATGGAATAGTCCTCTCAAAGGAGGAAATAAAGTCTTGGTGCCAATGAAATCAAGTTACAAGTCTACTACACCCTAATAAAAAGGTGCCACTTAAATGTGCTAAATCTTGCTGTGCAAGGCTCCTGTCTAATCATTTGCTGCAACAGGACTATTTGACATGCATGTTGCTGATTTTCTCCTAAGGTGTTTCATAACTTGGGGGCCACCTCCTGGTGTCCACACCAAAGCTGGCATGCACAGCAGGGATGCTACACAGCTGCTAGAGGTACTTCCCTACTTCATGAAGTAGTGACTCCCACAGACCGGAACTGCTCAGGTACCATCCAGTAGCAGAACAGATATTTCTTGTTCACTAACAGGATATTTAGGTAAAAGACTTTAAGGGACCCCCCTGGTATTTTAAAGATCTTTAACATCTGCATCAAACTTACTAAACTAGTTTGGAAGCTTCATTCTTCAAAGCTACAAAGCCAAGTGTTCCCAGGCCGCTGTATATACCCCAGTGGAGAGCCTGAGTGGGATCCAGAACACTGCCTGCACCTCCAGTTTCCTCAGTAAGGAAACAGTGAGTCCCACCAGAGTTTGGATCTTCCAGTCTGAAAGAGAGATTTGTAAAGCCATCTCCTCCAGCTTCCACCACACAGCAGCTCTGCCCTGCTGCCCAAACCCTGGTGTGGGACATCACTGCTCCACCAAACAAGCTAAGAGAGTGTGGGTGATGTCTTCTCCCTTTTCACCCTGCCCCATACCTCAGCAGTCACTCATTTGCTTTTGGATGGGGGTGAACGCTCTGACATCCAGGCCTTTGGCAACTCTAACCTGTAGATTTTGATCTTCTAGCCCTCTGAAGACACCCAAGACCCTTCTGAGGTAGCTTCCCAGCTTGGGTACAGCACGGGAAGCTCCAATGAGAGAAAGCTCATGCATTTTATGCTTTTATGGAAGGAAGGAGAAATAACTGAGAGGCCAGTATCTCTCAAGGAAACACTCCTCCTTTGTTATTTTCAGTTTGTGTTTACACCTGAACAATATTTTAGTTCCTTTCTTTTGCACATGGGATTTTCACTTCAAAAGCTGCGGATTTTCTGTGCTGTGTGTACTTCAGGACAAAGAGTCACTCACCAATGCCAGCCTAAATCCTCCTGTTCAAAACCAGGATCTATGGACTTTGGTGGCATTCAACAGAATCTCAAGAAAATTCATTAAATTGGCAAGTGACTGCTTTTTGCTCTACATATTCATCCCAGCACTATATGGTAGATTGGTGTTCTAAAGGCTGGCATAACGTGGTGAGGGGCATGTCCCCATGCAGGAACATGCACATTCCCAGTTGCACATGGACTCCTTCCAGCCAGAGCACAATACGTGGTGCTGTGAAACCAGCATGTGCTTTGTACATCGGTTTTTATCAGGTCTAATATTCATGGTTCTCACCAAGCCAGATGTTGCCCTCACTCTGCAAATGAAAAGTCTTGAGATACTTATTATATTGATATAACTAAAGATGGGGGAAACGGTCTTCTGGAAAGACCAGCAAGTACAGCTTCTGGTAAGATGATAATGACCCTCTGGAGTCCCTGCTCACTACATAATATGGGACAATGCACTTATAACACCCTGGTCTTTGTAAAATAGTCTTCTGGAGATTATCTTATCTTATACTGATTGTGTTAAAATGCATCAGTTATTCCAAATTCATCATAAAAGTGGGATGCTCTGCATTTGGGATTCATAAAGGATATACAGTGGCACACCATGGAGATACAAATGGGTGAGTTGCTTTAGAAAGGTATGTTAAGGACTGAGTTCAACTAAAGAACACAAGAGAAATGTTTAATATTTAAAATACCAGAGCAAGAAGGCAATCTGTACTAATTTTTAACCTTTGTAAAGTCAAAAGTTAAAGAGCAAACCTGAGTTATAGGAAATATTTTCCTCTGACTGCTTTGCAGGCTGCTTATATGCAGGAGTTAGCCCAGCCTGCTTCTCACTTGCCATTCAGTCTCTTCTTAAACAACTTATGCAGCCTTCACTTAAAATTTCCACAGATTTGAGCTTTCTAACTGGACTAAAAAAAGAAGCCTGTCTTTACAGAGAGCTATAAATTAACC
>NW_009924206.1:22540-57704 GCF_000696875.1 Nestor notabilis | reverse complement strand
GTCCCGTTCATTTCCGCTAACTCACCAGAAACACGCTGTTCCAGCAGAGGGGAAGCTACATTTCTTCTTTAAGCCCTGCTGCCTGAAGATATCTTCTCCAAGCAGCCGTCAGTGCCTCACCACGGTGACAAGCTTGCCTTTCCTTCTACTCTTGGTACGCTACCAGCTGTGATTCATTCTGCTCCCGAGTCATGTGTGAAGGCCAGTCCAACAGGTGAGGTTCACTCCAGCCCCTGGAAAAAACACACCTCTTTAGTGGGTCCATTTACATGAGGTGAACAACCTTTTCCCAAAGAATGATCCACAGGAACTTCCAGTTTATTTGCTCAAGCTATTGGCCTAATCAGTATTAGCAGAGCATGCCGAGCAGAATGACACTCAGTAATAAGTTACCCTGTGGTTAAAATAAATGATAACGTTCACTCTGCCTGGCTCTGTCCTCGTTGTGTAAAGGAAGCATGTCCTGATAAAGCCCTTTTTTTTTCCTTTCAGTGAATGGTCATTCTAAGGCTCTCAGAGCATCTCACAAGAGTGACTGACTTCACAGACAAAGCACCCACTGGAGATTTTGCCATCCCTGTTTCGCAGGGACTGGCAAGAGTTGGCTAAGCCAACAGGCTGCTAAGAGGCTCTGCAGTGCCACGAGGCTGATGGGCTGTCTTTCTGTGCCATCCACATTGGGAAAGGAGGATTCCTCCTCCCTGAACGATTTGATCTATGGATGGAGCTGCACACCGCAGAGCAAGCGAGGTACCTCTCTGACAGGCTTGGAGCACACAGCTAGCACTGGTTAGCTAATGTTAATTGGAGATGGGTGCTGTATCCTTACATTTGTCTTGTTCTTGGCTTCTTCCAGCTTGAAATAAAGCGTCTTTGGCACTGAAGCTGTGTTCCAGAGCGATTAATCCTTTGAATCCCATCTCCTACTTGATTCAGAGCTTCCTCTGGCTGCCCCTGTGAAGTTTCACACAGCAGACACACACACTCCCCAGAGAGATACGTTTTACCGTTCAGTCAGCCTGGCAGCGATCAGATGGGAGCTCACACTCAGAAACATCCTTCAGGAAACAAGAGCTCCTCTCTGCTGGGGGAGGCAGGTCGAGCCAGGACATCACACCATGCTGTAAATTGGGCTGTCCTTCCTCCTCATTTCAAGTTGGATCACTTAAAAAGTGCCATCACTCTGGGGAATGCTTCTCTACAGTGTCCTTGTGACCTTTCGACTGCCAGGGATGGGGTATAGTGACAGTCTCACAAGCTACAAACCCAAATCCTCTGGCTCACAGCCTTTGAGAAAGGGGTAAAGAAAATGCCAGGCCTCTGTAGTGCAGTTTCTGAGTAAAGGCATGGAGATGCTACACATGGTGAAGAGGTGACTGTAACAGGAGGAGGGTGACTGCAAACCCCCAGAAGGTCTCTTTTCGATCCCAATTTTGTACATGGCTTGATTTATGTACCCATATTTAAAAAAGAAAAATGGAAAGTTTCCCCAACTGCTGAGTGGAAGCTGGACATGCCAGTGTAACCCGACTGCCCCAGACTGAAGCTTCTGAAACCAGATGGAGAAACGTGACCAGAGGTGACAAGAGTGCCTGCAGCGCCTGGGACGTCAGGCACCTCGCAGCTCTGCAGTGGCTGTCTGGGTCCTGTCCTGCCTTTGGGCTGTTTGCAGAAGAGAGGTCTGTGTGGGAGACCACTAAATAAACCCAGTTTCCCACTGGTTAGAGTTGTCCCTTGCACCCAGTAATCCTCTCCTCCTTCAGAGGAGCACGAACACACTCAGGACAATCTCTCCAGCAACCGCTGTGAGTGTTTAATTTCGTATTTCCCTTGACAACGCTGGCGCTCTTTCATGGGAGATATCTTCTTACTTCTTGGAGACACTTTCAGTGTCTTTGGCTAGGAAGCAAAGTGGAGATAGGATGCTGATTGGTGTTCTGCTTCCTCCTTGGATTTGTCTTCTCTACGCTTAGGAAGAACTTGTCTGACCTTGGCATTTTAATTTTGCTTATCTTTTTCGATCCCTTCTGTGTCGTTGACCTGAAATGCCTGGTTACAGAATAACTAAACATTCAGGGTTGTGGGGATTTTTTTCTCCATGTACAAAAGCAGAGTTCAAATGCAGCAGGAAGGCAAGATATGTGAGCTTTATTTTTTCTTTTGTGAATCAATCAGATTGTTACTTTCATTCTGCTGGAAAAAAAATTACACTGAAATGAATGTTCAGTTAAAATTCATGTGTCCAAGGCATAACACCAAATAATAGCCGTGATCTGTTTGAACAGTCGTATCAGAGCATTAATTACTTGGGAGCAAGTGTACTGGAGAATGTAAGTCTGCTTCATAAATGAAACATCAATGACTTCATGCATAAGTCTGGCAGAAACTCAGCACAGAGTTTCAGTGTTTCCAGGAGCTTTAATCCTGCCAGAACTGTGGATCCATCTCCAGGGTTTCAGTCCCCTGGTGAGCAGCAGAAGCTCCACACTCGGTGCTGATGTGCCGCTGCCACGTTCAACGCCTCGTGCTGGGATCAGATACCTGGGAATTGACACTGAGCAGCAGCTGGATGCCAGGTTCAAATTCCCAGCTTTTGGGTGGCATTTGGGCCATCCGGACACACATGGTATATCCCTGGCCTTTCTGATGTGCTGGTGGCAAACCCAGCGCTTCTCACAAGACCTCAGCGAGCTGGAATTCACCGGCACCACACAGGACATCTCCGTGCAGCAACCCAAAGTCTGCTTCGAGAAACCATGGGTATTCTTTGGCATCTGAGATATTAAGTGCTCAAATCTCAGCATGTGAAAGAAGCAGTCAAATTACACACTGTGTGGAACGCTGCTTCCTCTCTTTCGGGGCCTGATGCCCCTGAGTGCCTGTAATCACTCAGTGACTGCAACTGACTAATTGTTTACCAGCTCCATAGTATTTGTGATAAGACAGACTGCTCGCCTGCCCTTCTCCCATCTCTGCTTTCCCACGTGAACTGTGCTGCTTGCTTTAAGCTCTTCTCAAACAGAAGCCATTCCTTCATCCATGCCACGTTCTTGTTTATATCCTATTGTATCCTTTCATCCAGCACCCCAAGATGTGGTGTCTGGAACTGAGCAGTGTCCTGTACGTGACTAAACTGAGGATTTTCATAGGGATCCCCAAGTGATAGAGAATTAAGTTTTCTGGAGCAATTAGTTTTTACACACTGATACTCGGTTAGGAAATACCTCAGTATCTGGTAATATACTCTCCTTTTCTCAGGACACAGGAGTACAGGCACCTCATGTAGGGTATCCTGACTCATTTTTTGTTCCCTATAGCAGCACTCTCTCAAATATCCTTTCTTTCTACCATTGGAAGTGGTAGCACCTTCTATGTCTGAGAGAAGAAATCCCGAATGATGGGCAGAACACATGGAAAAGGGAATGAATATCCAAGAGCCGCTGAACACAGCACAGGCTTTCCCTTTCCTTAGCGATCCTTCCCGCCTCTATCTCTTGGACACAAACTGTCACCCACTTTCCAAGTGATTTACATGTTTTCACTGAAACCGTTTCCAGATTGCTCACATTCCATGTTTTAGGAATTCCCACTGCCGAAGGCTGTAGGATACACAGTGATTTCGATGCGTCGGGAATTTGTGTATGTAATTCACACCAACCGGAAAGCTACACAAGCAACCCAACTTTCCATGGGGGAAAAGAACGTTCTTAGAACGATAAAATACTTTTATTCTTATGTTATGGGAGAAGACGGTTCTTTTAAGGGGTTATTCTGACCCCACAGTTTACAAGGAAACATTCTTTAAGTTATAATCACCGTTAAACAAAGCAGCCCGCAGAGGCGGACACACAAACGAGCCGGAGCCGTGAGCAACAACTAAAAACATCGGTGTTATCAGCTTTGTTCCCAGACTGAAAGTCAAAAACACAGCACTGCACCAGCTACTAAGAAGGAGACAAAATGACTGCTGTAGCTGAACCCAGGACATTGTTCCAAATCTTTTGGTCTGTATCAGGCAGAAATTGCAGAATCATGAGAGGTCTCCTCTTCACTTACCTTGCATTTTCTCCAATCTCTAATCAATTATCAAAAAGAGTGTTCTCTGAACTGAAATATTTCTTTGCCACCTCAATACCATTACAAAAATAGCTGCCTTCTCTGACACTTTTCTCTCCAACCATCCTCACTTTCTTGCTCTTTCTACCAAGCCATCAAAAGACTTCAGCTTTTATTGCTAACTTTAAGATCTGAAATATGCCTGCTTCCTGATCAGCTTTCAGCTTTCTTCTGTCTGATGCCTGTAATCACCTGTTACACTTTACTCACTTTGCAAAATCGGGGGTTGGATAAGGGGAGTAATCGAAAAAAAAAGAAAAGGGTTTACTTGATAGGTGGACATATTTCTTCTTGTTGCTGGTCTCTTCCAGAGTGCCTGCCTATTTCTTTTTTACACTATTAGAAGAGTTTCTCAGATCTTACACAGGAGAGAGAAATAAATTAATTCTTCTTAATTATAAGGACTAGTTAGCTGCCTAATCCAAATTCTACATGAAAACCCTGACGCCATTTACCTTGACTAACTCCTTTTTCTTACTAGTCTGCCCAGCCTACCATTAGAAATTACTGGCCTGGCAACTCCTTGCAGTAAATCATCCAGCAAAAGTCAGTCAGCCAATGCTGTCAGCTAGCACAGCGCTTGAGGGGTAAAATTCCCCTGCAAAGGTAAGGATACTTTTTAAGCAGTGGTTTAAAAGGCTTGACATGTAGAAGTAAGTATATAGGGATTTCTATTAGGTAAAAAGGAAAAGAGATTTGTGTGACTGAAAGACAAATTAATTTATATGAAACAGGCAAAGAGCTTTTTTGTTTTTTTCCTTGAAAAAGATCTGAGAAGTCATTGATTTAACATGTAAATACTGCATAAGTAATGAAGCATTTCAGTATAATAAAATCCCAATGCTATATTGTTGAGCACTAAGTATTCAGTCATGCAGACATACTGAACTATTAAGCAGCACAGTACTTACAAAATATTTGCCTTGACTCTTTCAGAGAAAATATTGTATGCTCTCCCAACCTTACTCCCTAGATTCATGAAGATTTATAATCCCAGCTACAGTTTTTATCTGTATTTCCTTTCACTCCGAAAACTCCTCACCTCCTCAGGTGTTTCAAGCCATCAATCTTCATTAAGTCCCACTCAGCACATGCTTCTTTAATTAGCTTTGTCAATATTAATCCAGAAAGAGATGATTACAAAGGCAGAAAGACATCTGCACTGCTGGGAAACATACCCATCATCTGGTTGTCAAATGTATTGTGCATCTGAAGTGTATTATTTCTCTAATTCAGAATACAAATGCTTTGGGGCAAGGATCACCTATCCTACTAATTTTTTACACATCGTGCATTCTGACTGCACTCAGTAAATAGCAAAACAAAAAGTCCTTACAGCAAACATTCTCTCAGAAATCCACTGGTCAAAGACATTCCTACTTTTACATGAAATATAGACTGGTTTTGCCCATTGGCTCCTCAGACATTATTCTGGAGCTGAGAAAACCAAAGACCACTTGGCAACACCACCTTCACAGCCAAACTTTCATCTCCAGGATGCATCTTTCATTCTGAGCTGCAAAGCTTATCATCAAGGACTGATGAGAACACAAAAGCTTGTCCCAAAGCTTCATCATAATCTTAAATTTGCTTACATAAATAACCTCCTGTAATATTGCAGGTGCAATAATTTCAGGTGGCAGATGAACTTTGATACAGACTGAGTGAAAGATCTGGATGGGAGCAAGTGGTGTCCACCAATCTAAGCAGGAGAATATCTGATAATACAAATAGTTGAATCTTAATTCCCTCAGCAGGTGATCTTTGTCAGATTGCTTTCAAAACAATTTTTCAGAGTCCTTTGAAGATCTGTTTGTGCAAGTTTGCCTCTTTGCAAGTTTCTGTATTTGATAGCTTTTAAATTTCTCTTGCTTAAATGATACAGCTTGGAAGCTCTATTGTCATAGAGCAGAAATTTTAACATACCTGGTTGAAGTCCTCCCTAGATAAAATGTGTGACCTAACCTGTTTAATTACCTGGCATCCACCTGCCAATGAAAGCAACTTATGGTACAATCTGCAGTCTGCTCCAGGCACAAAAGCTAGATCCTAAAAGCTACTTGTTGTTTTGTTTTAAAACAGGATAATTCCATGTTGAAATCCCTAATACTTTCCTACAGCAGATGCCTTACAAAGTTTGGAATTTTGTGAAGTCATAATTAAAAGCCATTCACTCTATTTTTGGTTAGAATTTTTCACCTTTATTCATTTGCTTGTGTTTTGGGTTTGTTTTTGGGTTTTTTTGTGAAGCAATAAATATTCATTGTTAATACTTCTCATTACTTCTATTTTACGATTATTTTCTTTTGAGGTGTTGCATTTGTACTCGGTAATGAGCCTCCATTTATGATTACACCCTGTCATCATTAATAAGATTTCTATTTCTTAAAGATTACCTAGCTTGATTTCCCTTACTGCTCATATAAAAAACCCCAAAAAACAAAACACACAAAAACCTACTTACTGAGCCATTGCTTAATAGAAATAAATTTATGGTATAGTAGCAGAATTTGCTTTTGAACTAAATGTTTGTCTTATAAAAATATATACACATAAACTACTTTCTATAAAATTTATAGCATTCTTTTTATTTTCATTTTCTGGAGGGGATTTTTTTTAGTTCTCAATTTTTACTATTAGCTTTTTCATAATTTTGCTAATACCAATTTTGCTAATACAGACTAATGCAACTTTGGTCATATTGTTTTAATTATTGGCATGACATTGACTTCTTTGTTCTCTGGTAATGTCTCATTTTTCTAAGATTTTTTGAAAAAGAAAATGAATGCCCCAGAAAAGTTCTTGTACTGTTCTTTCTATCCTCTTGAGAGGAAGTAGCTTAAAACCATATAATAGCTTTTTTTAGCACCTTTTCTAAGCACTGAAGTAATACAAAATATTTTGTGTTGCTGTGAAATGCAGTCACATGATCTTTTTTTTCCCACAAGAGTATAGTAATCATCCAGTACTAATGCTATAAATGAACTGAAATCCATGTTGACATCTTTTTCCTAAATACACAAAAAGTTATTCCAGCTTCAAAGCAGATGTTAAACTTTGACACACCTAAAACTCAGAAAACAGTCCAGTCTTCACGTCTTCCATGTTACCCATACTGGCTAACTCTTTCTGCAGGTTAGTTTAAGATGAGGAATCCTCTAATTGCCTATACCAGTTTGAGACTATCTGTTCTGGGGACCTAGGCAAATTCTACTTCGATGTCTGTGTAGACTTAACCATGTCTGTATCTCCTGAGAAGTCCAGGAAGATAGGCATAATTAATATGGTGACTTCCTAAAGGTACTGCTTAAGTTTAACCTATATAATTGTGACTAACAGACACAAAGTTGAAACCTAAACCGTTGGATCTGCTCAAATTGGCTGAAACTGAGCCTTGATACCCTGTGTTATAAAAGGCTGCAAACCATTACCTCAGAGCTCCATCTCTACTGCTGAAGTTGAAAGAATATTTTCTAAATGGATGCTTAGAGTATGGGCTTAAAATGAAGTATCTTACAAAGTGAGGACTTTGATGGCATTATGCACTAAGGTAATTGTAGAAATGGAGAGAGCAGCTACTGCGGAGGATTTATATTAGAGTGCACTGGGTAACCTGGTGTCGATATACAGTCTCCTGTTAACTCCCTATCTAGTATGCAAAAACTAGCCAGCACAAGCCTTTAATTCTGCTTAACAAGACCAACTTAAATTGTTTTGATTAGGAAGCACAGAAGTTTTCTGGACCTAATGGTCTACAAACATTTCATATAAAATTACAATGATGTATTACTTTGCTTTCATTCTTCTACCATTAATATTTAAAAATGCAGATTTCTTAAAGGACAGATATTTCCATTTAGTTCTGCTTATAAATAAGGAGTGCAATGATTCAAATCAGGAGATGTAGCTTGCAAAGAAATGGTAAAATTAGAGATTTTCGGCTAAGCAGTGTGGTGGTATTTAAAAGCACAAGTGAGTGGGATGTTCGCTGTTTTAACAAAATTTCACAAAGGTGTCAAAGAGTAAGATTTTGCAAGGAATAGGAAAGTAGCTGAACAGTATTTGTTTACTGTATGGCTTTCAATCACATAGATTACTCAAAGAAAAATGCAGACATAAAATAAACCGCAAAGCATGTAAAATTAATGCTTGCTGTGCAAATGCACCCCTGTAAATTAGATTGCCTATAAAATAAATAAGTAATGATGAGTGTTATTTTTTGTAAGTATGATTTATGCCACTGTTCATCACAGGCCATTAGACAAAAATGCACAATTAGAGATCCAAGCAGCAGCTCTACTCATTTCAGCTGTCTGCCAAATGTTATGTTATGCTTCTATTTTAATTTAATAACTGTGAAGCAGGAAAAGAAGATACGCAACTTGGTTTTTTATCAATCTGGAAAACTGAGGCTTAGAAGAAAATGTTGTTTCTAAGTCAGATATTCTCTACCTTTTTTTCTTTTTCAGCCTTAAGCAGCAAATACTTACCCTAAATGTTCTATCACTATTTCTTATTGAAAGAGCGCTAAGTAAACTGCTCTTCACTTCTGTGAACATGGACATGAATTTGGAGAGTATCTATACTTACCATGGAGGAAAATTACTTTTTCTAATTTTTAGTTCTCTGTTATCCTGTTACGGACTATTTTGGCAGAAGTTTTTGTATGCATATGCTTTCACATATTCATGCCACTACACCTTGCCCTTCCGTATGTGATGTGCAGAAGATCACTGAGCAGATTATAGTATTGTTAATTGTAGCACTACGCAAAATATGCCAAGAAAAGTTTGTTATAAACCGTGGGTCTAACTCAATACCCTATCGAAAAGCAAGGACATGGCCATTTACATTTCCTTTCCATTTAAACAATCTCAATTTTGATACCAGTTTAATTAGGCAGACAATATTCTAAAGGGATGTGCCACAAAATATTTACATTACAAAAATCTAACACCTGCTTATTTCTCATATTGATGGTGTATTCCAACGAAAACTAACATTTTATACCTTTTCATGAACCTTTTGCCCTGGCTCCATTCCTTCAATATGCTCTGATTCAGCAGACCCTTCACCAGCTGCCATTTTCCTTTGAATATGTGCATTTTGTTCACGCAAAGCTACAATCTGCAAAAGAAAGAAAATATGTGATCAACATACATAATAAATCTTAAAATAACTGAACAGACAATTTGTTAAATCTATTACTATTTTGATCCTATATTGGCCATTTGTAGCATTTGCAAAATTATCTGTACATGCTGAGAGGTTTAAAAACCAAACATACTAACAGCTGTTAGGCATTGATTTTGTTAACATTGCAAGCACGACTCATTCTTCCATACAGAACACAATGGACACCAAACTGGCATTATATAAAAACAGTGCTGAAAGGCTATGAATAAAAACCAGGTGATGTAAAATGAAGTGCTAACTTTCTGTTGACTTCCTGTCTGTTAGTAAGTGCAACATACATTTTGACTCGTTTGTGTTAAGAAAAACATGTACGCAAAAGCCCTTGTCTGTGTTATTCATTGATTGATTGTTTTAGTGCATATACAAGTAGGTTTTATTGTATTGAAAGTATTGTTTTACTTATTGGTAGTGCTATTAAAAATCCCATGCAACTACTGGAAAATATGTTGCTTTCTCTCTGACTTTGCAGCCTATTCTCAGACAATACGCAGGATGAAAAGATTTAGGTCCTAAAAAAAGGTTTACATGGTATACTATGGTAAATTGGAAAATCTGGCTAATACGAAACTTACTCATTTTGATAAATTGCACAGTTAAATCTCTCTATACAGTTCTGCTTTCATGAGCATGTATAATTAATTTACTGGATGGATAACATTGTGTATTAAACAGTACATGCTGTTTTTGGAGAGCTAGTGTAAATGTAAAGGTTTCTGTCACTGTATTGTGTCTGCACAAATCCTGAGTCAGAAACACCCTAAAACACTGTCCTGGCCTAGAATACAAAAACATGGGGTGGGAGGGAAGATTTAAGGCAGTACTACCTTCTAAGTGTTTACAGCAGCCAAGATTTTGTGTGACAATGAATTTGACTTAATTTAATTTTAATTTACATTAAAATATATTTACTTTGATCTGAATAATTTAAGTTTAAAAAAAAAAAAAGTGGTTTTCAAATGTGTTTGTTAACATGTTTAAGTTCTGATTGTAAAGACTACTTGAATCGGCTCTGACCAGCATTTTAAATCTCATGGATGCATCTCTTTAAGGAACTCTTCCTTAAAATAGATGTTGAAAACTGTTGTGATTTGAGACAGGCTGATTCACTGCCTGCTAAATTCCAAATTACAGCCTTTACAGAACTCATGTGACTCCCACTGATTTCAGTGCTAAGACGGAGACCTGAGGGCAACATTTCACCCAAAGCAATTACAGTAAAATATAAAAGAATGGGAATTAAAGCTGTCCGACACAATCTGTGTCTTTTGGGACTGTACAATGAGCTTTAAAATGTTTTGCTTAAGTAAGAGAATTAGGTCTGCCTTAAATAACAGAAAAAGATCTTTATAATCTCATTAGCATAGACTCCCTTTGTACACAGTAGTTGGTAATTTAATAACTTTTTTTTCTGAATAGCTTCACCTATTTCTTTTTCTTTACAGTTTAAATGGTTCTCAAGTGTAAACTACAGAAATTATGGTTCCCACCAAGCAGAATTAGCCATCAATTACTGCTAAGTGACTTTAAGGTAGGTTAAAGGAGATACTTCAAGGTATATATAATAAAATTCTTATAGAAAGCTACTATACATCAAATGAAACAAACATAAAATCATAGGATATGTTAACTGGCAGCCAACAATAGATCTGGATTTTCACATGATAATCTTTCATTGATCCATTAAAATGCAGACTTCACTATGCCTTCATTTTGAATTACCACCTGCATCTAATACAAACCCTCTAGCTCAGTAAGAATATTGTATAAACACTGCTGCAAAAATTTATTATTTCATTACATATTCGACAATAGTTTATTTATTTTCTTAGCCTCTGATGGTCTTTAGCTACTTTAGGATTACCACTTTCTAAGTATGTAAGTAAGTAAATAAAAACAAATTCAATTGTCCTTTCAAAGTGAAAGGCAAGTAAAAGAGTACAATATTGTATATCATTATTTTGGGAGATTCACTTTATTTTTGAATGAGAACAATTTATTTGTCAAAACCCCATCATTGTTAAAGCTTTTTTTTTCCAATGGCTTTGTCACTGTAACGAATGCAGAGTAATTATAAACAGGAATAACATGGAGTTTGAAGTCTGTCACATCCTAACAGTCAAATATAGGGTGGTCATCAGATAACAGATGTAAGCTGTGAAGATCCACACAGCTAACTTGCTTTCATATTTTTTCTTTCTTCTTGATTTAAAGACTAAATTATGACAGAATTAATGCTCCTAAGGAAGCTTGGAAACTCTCCTGTGTCTTACAAATAAACAGAAATTTTTACTTATCAGTTTGTTGAAGCAAAAAGATTTTACCTGCTATAACACTCTTGTTTATTACTTAGTTAACTCTTATTTAATTTGAACTTTCAATAATGTGCAAATAATTTCAAAATACGCTGATTTAATCACTGAAGAATTTGTGTAACTTTCTACACAGGAGGCCAAAACACAGCTGAATGGATGATGATGATGAAATAGGTGAAGGTGAAGACACAGAGGAGTCTAAATTATTTCCTAGGTAGCCACTGAATCTTAAATTCTAATCATCATTGCAACAGCAGACAGTGATAATACCACAGATCTAGGTAAGAAAATAATTGTGCAACATAAATAAAACTCAGTAATACTACTTTTGAGAAATTCCTATTCCTTATATTGATGCTTTTATGCTTATGATATCTACCTTAAAGTATCCACTATAAAACATGATTGCAGACAGCTTTCCAAGTACCTACATACTATTTAACCCTCTAAAGTTAAATTCTTAATGGTTTTCATGCTAAATTCTCTTTTGAAAAAGTAAAAGCTAATTTTCTTGAGGATGGAGTCAGATCTGCTAAAACCAAATCAAAACAAACCAGATTAAAAAAAATTAAGAACCCAACTGATAGAAAATAAGTGGAGATAAATATCACTGTTGTATTTACTACTGTTGTATCCAAAACCAGACAACCAACCTAAACATTCAAGTCCAAGTAATACGTGCTAAAATACGACCAAACACATATTTTTTCCTTAGCAACTTCTGACTGTGGGTCTCATGATTAGATTTCTTTTCTAAATTGCTATCACAGACATTATTTTCATATTGAGCACACCTGTCAAGATTTGACCTGGACCACAGCAAGACATTTCAACTGGACTCTAATCTAAAGTGAATGTAAAATTGCAGAGATGCTAGTCTTTCTATAGTTAACTCTAAAGATAGCTTCCTGTTGCAGGCCTAAATTTGGCTCCCTGCTAACTTTGCCAAACTCAGTCAGATGAACTGAAAAGTTGTTTCTTGATTGAGAAAATCAAAACAATGGTTGTGAGCTTAAAAAGACTGAAATGTAGAATATTAATTTTCTAGTTGGACCTTCCTAAATGTTGTTACTTAAGCCCATGAGAATATCCTGTAGCCTAAAGAAACATTCCTTTAGCTTGTTCTCACAGGTATGTTGATCTTCAACATACTTCACATCTTTGTAATCAGTTTTTATGACTTACAAGGGACAATATCATAATATTGAAATTTTAAAGAACTTCCACAGATTTAGGTTCTGTCTTCTGGATTTCAAAGGTACATAGAAACAAATGGCACGATTTCTAAAGCCCCACTGTGTCATAATCATTCTGAATATATCATTACACAACTTCTACCTTTTTGTCTCAAATCTAAAATATTTTCAACCTTCTTAAAGCCTAGCTTTTTTAATTACAATTTTGGTAAAGATCCCTACTGTATTACCCATATAAATTCACTCCAAAATCTTAGCAGAATTTGTGTCCATGATCTATAGACATCACTGAATCATATGTTTTTTATGAAATTAGTATTCAGTGATTTAGTTTCAAAATTACAACTGGTCCACATTACCATAAATGACCAAATCTACATGCTATGCCTGTACACTTGAAAATACTAATTTGAATTCAGATGTTAAGGGAATATTAATTTCAAATATTAAAATACACCATAGAACAGAATACCAATACATAAGCCAGAACTGATCTGAAGAAGTATGTGATGTTACAGAACCATACCCATCTGTCAAGCTGGTGAAAAGGGCAATGTAATAAGACAACCATTTCATCATGAATAATTATACAAGGCTATAAATCAGTAAAGAATAGGATAAATTATATCTGTTTAGCAAGGAAAACAGTCTGATTACTATCTGTAATAGGACATTAAGACATATATATGAAAGAAATAAAAGATTCACATTGTGGCTGCAAAAACTACCAAATTGTGAAGGGTGACCAAAATGAAAAGGAAAAGCGGCACACAAAAAAATGGCAACATTTGAACTATGTTTGCTAGACATCAAAAACCCAAACTGGAACATACAAATTATGCATGAGAATGTAACAGATTTATTCTCGGTGCAAAGTCTCCCACAAGACAAATGAAGCAGGAAAAGTGTTTCCTCTACATGTTTACTTTGTGTATTTTACAGAATAACTAATCTGAAATTATTTGAGAACAAAACGCTAAGATATGCAGATATGGTTTAGATGTAAGATTTACATATGTAAGAAAAATTTCACCGTTCAAATAGCAAGTTGAAATCCCTCCAGGTTGGTGGGAAGGAACTAAATGCATTCCTTTTTGTTATGAATCATGGTGATATTTGGTCCATAAGTAGTGTTGACAACTCCAGAAAGGAAGAACAATAACTTTAGAGAAGAAGAATGATTTTGTAGTTGAAAGCTGAGGGGATATCGGGATCTGTAAGTCTGAGATGATCGTTGGTGGTATTACATTATGATCGTTGGTGGATAAGATTTGGAGTGAATCAGAGAGTACCGACCAGCTAAGGACCAGATGAAATAACACTCTCACCACTAGGGTTTTCCTGAAAGTGTTCTGACGTCCCCAGCGAGGACCTGTTGTTATCATCAATGTATATCATATACTGTAAATTACAAGGATGATATTCTGGGTACTTTTCCCATGCATAACAATTTCCTTTGCTTTGAAATCTTGGCCCCTGATGCCTTATACCCAGTGTTGCTGTTCTGTAAAAAGTTAGCACTTTCTCTATTGACTTTTTCTTTAATATTTTTGCAATTTAAATTGTATCTAAAACCATCCACCAGTAAAGGATTTAAAAATAATAATCATCTTGATTTGATTTTGCTTTCCATTGAATAAATGATTACAGTATGCGGAGATCTAAGAATATTTAATTTAATTAATAAATATATTAATGTTTACAGAGGCTTCTTTCTGTAGCATTCTTCCTAGTATTTAAAACACTAGGAATTTTGGTTTTACTTGCTTATTTCAATTTTTCCTACTGTGAATTTATTTAATTTATTATTAAATAATTTTAGAACAAGTTGAGTATGCTGTTTTGTTACTGGCAGAGGCTCTAAACACACATATATGACATTAGTCCCCTAAAACCATCAAGAACCTGGATCACTTAAAAAATGCAAAGTGTTAAAGGAAGACAGTAAGTTTTTGAAAAGCTGGGTTTTATAAACTTGCCCTACCTTAAACCACTGAATTTTTGTCTTTCATTTTCTGACACTGAAAAAAATTGGTCCTACACAATTAAACTCACTGATAACCATGTTTTACTTTGCTGAAAAGCTGAAAGATCTAGAAGACTTTTTGTTTAATCTCCTCTTTTCAAGAACGTGTTTCTTTCTACATGCATATTGTGCTAAGCCAAACTTCTTGTCACTATATTGTGCCAGTTTTCTATCCAGCTCTTATTTATGTAAGTCTTTTGGAGAACAGTGAAATTGCCTACTTGGATGTCCTCCTACATTATTCTATCATAACATTCTATATTTAAACAGTGTTAAATATCAAATTTCAGCCTACTTAGAACATAATACAGACTCCTGGTCCACCTTCTGACTTTGCTTTAATTTTAACATGGGTAGCTTGATAGCTTGTGTAAAGCTTTAATCAATGTCTATCATTCAATATGGTAAATATTAAGTGTAGCATGGGGAATATATGATGCTTAGAGACAGGTGATTTCCTTCTGCTTCACTGGAAATTTAAATCCTGATTCCTAAATGTAGCCTAAATAAACAGAATATAGTCTCTTACAGTTATATTTCTAATTTGTGTTAATGTCAACACAGCCTTCCAGAAGCCACTGGTTAGAGAGTTCAGATATATTTAATAAGGTGACTGAAATTGTTTCAACTGTACAATAAGTTTGTTATTATTAATATTTTATTTTAGTTACAGGGCCAGAAATGCGCATGCATTTTCTTGACATTTTAGAGGTAACATTTGAAAGGAATTATAATGCTAATCAGCATTTTGTATTATCACAATCTTGTATACACTATATTTCTTTCACCCTTTGCAAAGGGAAAACACTACATGGGATGCACACTGGCAAAACATTTTCATGAAAAACAAATGGATACTTTTTTGCATCTGAGTGAAAAACAGATAAAAGGATAAGAAACAATAAAAGGAGATGTTTTTTCATGAGGAAGGGCATTTTAACCAAACTAAGACAATTATGTGAGATTTTATGTGCTCCTGAGGGTAGATTTAGGAAGAATGCATCTCATTCAGTGGGGGTCACCTGGATGCCTGCTGCCAATTTTAAGAGCAGGACTTATATAAAAAGCTTGGATATGTCAAAATATTAATTGTATTTCTACATAGGTAAAAAGGATTTCTTCATAATCTTGTTCAAAAGATACTTTCAATATTTAATTAGAATCACACTGGATAGTTTCAGCTTTTACTGCAATTTTAATGACTCAGTTGAAGTATGACAGATTTAGCTGCAGTACTTTAAGACATTTGTGCCTCCATCCTCTCAGTCTGAGTTTAGAAGCAGAACATGGGAAGCAGCATGAGGAGTTGCTGGTCACAAGTTTCCATTTCAACAGTTTCATATAGGATGCAAAACTAGGAACTGTGGTTCTCGAAATGCAGAAATGCATTCCCTGTTATAGGGACAGGGGATCTTACACAGGTACAGGAAAAAATCTACTAGAGATTTGAAATTTCTTAACAAATTCCTGCAGTTTACAAAATTAATGCTGTTTACAAATGAAAGGCAAAAGAAGTTGTCACAGTGGTGTTTGAAAGTCTTTCCATCTCTCACTTTCCAGCTTATATTCCTTCTTGTCCTACTGCTTTCAAATCACTTCCAGCCTCATGACTGCCATATCATAGCAATTCCAGCACAGTATGGAATACTCTTACTTGCATGTTTTTTCATGCATATTCAGATCACTGAATAAATCACTGATATATTTGCACGACAGACCACCCAGGAAATCACGAACAAGCACTCTGTGGAAGTGTTATAAAGTAAAGGTTTACAAGTAGTCAAACTAGAATGAAAAGATTTTAATGGAAATCTGGTTTTATAGAATAGTAGCAAGTTTTTTGAATGAGAAATTGAATTTTGCTTGAAAGTAGATACATTATTAAGATTTCTGATTTGTTCTGGCAAGAAGATTAGCCATTTCCAGGTTTTACACACATTCCAATTCAACAGTCCTATTTTTAAACATGCCTAAAATATACACTCTGAAGAACTGGGGGAAATCCCTACTATGAGTATTGAAAATGTCCCTTTGTGTCAGCTGTTGTATTATGTGCTCTGGAATAAAATAAGAAACCAGACAAGAAAGGCAAAATCATGACACGGCACCTTTTGGCATAATAAAGTGTATTTTGCATGAAGGAAATCACTTCCAAATTACACCATGCTGTCATTGTTTGCAGGATCCAAGAGAAAGCCTTGCAGGCTAAGCCTTCAGTGAAGAGCACAGAGGTGGATGTAACTACAGGCCCTGCAGGACAACGGTTGGATCACAAGCTCTCACAGTGAGAAGCAGAGGTACCAGCAAAGTGCTAGTGGCACACTTGGAGCACTACAAAGGATGTCAAGATTAGCAGCTTGTTGTACTGCAAGATCTATTTGAATTACAGTACATAAAGCAGTGCACTGGCTTACAGATATCCTGACACCTGCCATTTACATTCTTACAAGACTTTCTTTTCCCAATTAAAACTTATATACTAATCAAAATGACTGAACCAGTGATGACTTTCTTTGCCTGTCATAAAAATCTGTGTTTTAATTGTTTTAGCTATTTCCGGAAATCAATGAGACTGAGTCACAAATTCTGATTAGCTTCATTTTCTATATTGGTCAAAGGAAGAGCCTAAAGCGGGAGCTTGCCCCATCTTTGAATAAGTGGTGAAACAGGTACTAGTGAGATGGTCTCGTAATAAGACCACCAAAGTGCTCCTGAAAACCCAGGGAAAAAGGTGGTGTGTGTGTGGCTCAGCCACCTTCTCAACATCCTTTGCTAGAAAACAGCAGATGAAAGTTTAAGATTTCCAAACTTATCTAATAATGTAAATTCCTTCTCATCAACCAAAGTGTCTGACTTTGGTGGGTGGACTAAAGAAGGTATTAAGGCAAGAAAGTTATTATTTAGGGGTTTTTTCCAACAGACAAGCAAATACAGAATTTTGGAGCTGCCTAGGTATAAAATGAAACTTATTAATTGAATAAATAATATATGAAATATTATTAATAAATACACATGGAAAAGTGAGGTGTTGGCTTGGGGTGGAGGGAATCTTTCTTCCCAGAGTGGTAGCTAAAATCTCAGTGTTTCAGTATCATGATCGAATGAACTACATAGGATTGATGACTGGCCACACACATAACATTTGACTAGAGTGAATGCAAGATGCACTTTAGGCTATCATAAATGCACATTCTGACTTCATAAACCAAGCTTCTTATAAATCCATAGAGTCTTAAAACATAAAAATGCATCTCCCTGAAGATAGCTTTAGTGCTGAAATGCTTTAGTTTTCCATTTAGAAATGCAGGTTCTGAGCTTTGTAAACAGTTATATTTAAAAGGGCAAATATGGACTTAGAGCTTTATTTTCACAACAGGTAGGAGCTAAAATAACTATGGACCCTACAGCATTGTAATCAACATCAGCTACACTCTGAGAGAACAAAAGGAAATTAAAAAAACTCTTTTCAGATTGCAAAAATAACTTTGGAATGTGGGGAATGAAACCTTCAGCAGTGACAATGAAGGCACTGTGGGCTCCCGTACTGGGTTTTGGTGGCAAGGTTTTGATAGTAGGCTACAGAGGTGGCTTCTGTAAGAGGCTGCCAAAAGCCTCCCCTGTGTCCAACAGAGCCAATGCCAGCCAGCTCCAAGACACACATGACAGTGGCCAAGGCTGAGCCCATAGGTGAGAGTGGCAGCACCTCCGGTGTAAGAAGGGGAAAAAAAAGTTACTGCTCAACAGCAGGAGATGGGAGTGAGAATATGTGAGAGCAACAGCCCTGCAAACACCAAGGTCAGTGAAGGAGGAGGGCAGGAGGTGCTCCAGGCATCGGAGCAGATCACCTGCAGCCTGTGGAGGACCCCACACTGGAGCAGGGGGATGCCCGAAGGAGGCTGTGACCCGATGGGAAGCCTGTGCTGGAGCAGACTCCTGGCAGGACTTGTGGCCCTGTGGAGACAGGAATTCATGAAGAACTGCAGCCTGTGGAAGGGACACATACAGGAGCAGTTAATGGAGAACTGTTTTCTGTGGAAGGGACCAATGCTGGAGCAGGGAAGAGTGTGAGGAGTCCTCCCCTGAGGAGGAAGGAGCAGCAGAGACAACGTGCGATAAACTGACCACAATCTCCATTTCCCATTCCCCTGTGCTGCTGCAGGGGAGGAAGTAGAGAAACTAGGAGTAAAGTTGAGCCTGGGAAGAAGGAAGGGGCGAGTTGGTTTTATTTCTGATTATCCTACTCTGATTAGTAATAAATTAAATTAATTTCCCCAAGTTGAGTGGTGAGTGTTCTCTTTCTGTCCTTATTTCTGCTCATGACCCTTTCACTATATTTTCTCTTGCCTGTTTTAGCTGAGGAGAGCAGTGATAGAGCAGCTTAGGTGGGCACCTGTTGTACAGCCAGGGTCAACCCACCACAGCTCACTTTGGGGGAAGAAAAAATCAAAAAGTTTTTTTTTAGCTTAGCACTTTTTCTTCTCTCCCATTCAACTACTTAAACAAAAAAGAATCAGACAAATTTGCAAGTAGGGATTTTGTAGCACTCTGAAAATTCACTTGTAAACTTAATGTTCATGTCTGACAACCTCACCTAGGTTTATTTCATAATTGCCTGGATTCCAGTGATTTTTATTGCTGTTTAAGTGGTGAGTTTCCAGAAACCTTACACAATTTAGCCCTTTAAAATGTGTCCTGACATGTCAAGAAAAATACTACTCTATTCAAGGAAAAAACCTGTGGGAGTTATGAGTAATGCATATTTTCAACATTTTAACATGGTAAATTGTTCTCTTCCTTCCTTTTTGAGGAAGTTTGAGATTTTAATACTGTTATTGAGCTTTCATTGCTGTGGAGAAATACTCATTAAGGTGGAATCATCCTCATGAGGGAGTCTTTCTAACCCTTGGAGATTAGACGGTAGTAGGCCTAATGAAAATAAATCTTGCACATTTGTGCTATATAGAGTTTAAATAAATGTGAACTGAAACAGAATCTCTACGCTTTTCTTCCTTAATGGCCAAGAAGCATGGCCTTATCATTACTAGAAATCCAGCATTTGATAGCGAGCTCTGCAACAGAACAAACATTCAGATTTACAGCAACACTTCTTAAGCTGATCGAAGGAGCATTGTAGAAGACAGCTGACTTAAAAAGTCAGAGGATCTTTACCTTATGGCAAAAGGGGGAGGTAGAATGCTAAGCTCCAGCCCTCCGTTCTTTTATGGTTTAAGTAGGTCTTTATTTCTATGCTTCAAGTTCTGTCAAAGAAAGCTAAAACATCTTGCTTCTGCAGCTTCTGGAATGTCTTGGTTATGCTGTTGTTCTAATCTTGATGTAGGCAGTGCTCTCTGCGACCCTGTTTGTATTGTATGGTGGCTAGCACGTTCAGACTGCTTTCACATCACTGAAGTGCAAATAATGGATAACAACTTGCAAAGATGATGGGAGATGCTCTGAATCTGTGTCAGATTCATAATTTTAACAGGAAAACATGAAAATACTAACCATGTGATGTTTTACTGTTGGTGGTTTGTGCTCATGATAACTATTGACAGGTCTTGTTTTCTTGTATCAATGTTTTACTGACAAGCCTATGAAGGTCACTTCTGCTTGTGACAAGGGTACTGTGATCCAGGGGTAGCCCACAGCTGCGGCACTTGCTGGCATCAGGCAACCACTGGTAGGACCTCCTGCCATCCATTTACATCACTGAGCCCCGACTCCTTCTGAATGCTAATTGTGTGGATCAGCAGTCATTTTTATACTTTCAATGTAGTAATACACCAACATATTAGGCTGGTAATAAGGCAGTAGGGTTTATTAGTCTCCTTTGCTTCATTGTGAATCTGAACCAAATGAAGTGTTACTGTGTAAACTGTCTTGTGCACATAGTCTAGAGCACGTACCACTTATTTCTATTGTGTACTGGCAATACTGTGAGCAAAATAGGTGTCATTTAAGGCAGTTGTGCAGTTGCTGTTATGAAAAAGTATCTGTCAAGATTTTTCACAGATTACCAGGTACATTTCAGTACATTTTCTTCAGAAACCCTTATCTAAGTAAACAAAAGTGTACTGCTTTTAATTTGCCACAAAAATTGTATGAAATATGATACAGTGAAAGAACCGTCTTTTACAGAGACTAGTACAATGGAAAAATAACAAATATAAATTCCATGGTTGCATTATAGTGTGTATTTGACACCTGCTGACTAATTTCTTTTTCTTTTTCTTTTTTATCCCCAACCAAGCTCAACAAAGAAATAGCAAAATTGTTATTCCCTCATTAACATTCTCACAAAGATGCTAGTAATGTACACAGACCAGGATAAAAAAACAGCCCTAGAGCTCATTGGTATTTATAGAGTCTGATTTCCAGGTGGTCAGAGCTGAAGACAAAACAATATGATCTTCATTGTTTTTAACAAAATCTGAGCTATTGAAATATACGTAAATATTGTGCGTGTATATATATGATATATATGATAATATATACACAGATGTTTTATTTATAGAATTATATACACATTCTATGTAACCAGGACATTGACCATAAATAGAGTAATGTGCCTCTAAGGCTTTATGTAGTTGCTCTTAGTACATATACATTTAATTTAAAACTACCCATGCTTAAAGTATATAATTCAGTTGGAAAAATTTCTGCTCAGGTTAAAATGAAGTATTTCGCTATTTGCACTGCAAATCTATTTTTCTTTCCTGATTGCATTAATATATTTCCCTCCAGGTGAAAACAGTCTTCCCCAGATAAATCTGTATTCTTTCTGTATTGTCACCTGGAGACTTTGAGATTTTTTAGATTTATCTTGGCTGGACACATCTGTTATGAAAATACCACTATTCTGCGTGTGTAGTCAGTCTTACTGAATTTTCCTATTCAATGTATCGATATTAAAATCACCATCTGTTTTACTGACTGTACAAAACATGAAAGTAAAACAGATAGGATATGAGTAAAAATCTGGAAAGGAAATTAACCTTACCCTAGAACTACAGTTAAAGATTATCAAAGTCCTGATCTGCATGTACAAATTGAAGAAATCCCAGTTTAAATCAAACTCCCAATCAACTGAAATCAAAGGACAGTAGAGTGAATAAAAGTCTATATTTAAAATATTAAACCAAATGTACCAATTTAATTTTAATCAAGATCTTAATACTTTTCAGTAACATTCTTACTGGGAGTAATTTATTTTTTTTCCCACACATTTCTCCAGTGAAAATCAAGGCTATAGTCCTCACTGATACAATTTATGAATATCTTCGTAAGTGGAACTTCTAAAATAATGTTTTCATTCTAGGATTACTGCAGAAAAGAATCTGACGTGATAGCCATGTTCTAATGCAAAGGAATCATACATATGGTTTCTTTTTTTTCCTTTTTGCAACCATGTATTCTACGCAATTAAAGGTCCAAACTATACTCTCCAGGTTCAATGTCAAGCAAGTGGGATCATTACTTATGGTGTCAACCAAGTAAACCAAACACTCCTCAGCTCCTCTTGGAATAATTCCACCTATACACTGATAGTACCTATTAATCCTAATGAAGATTACTTAGTATTTTCTAATGATGACATTTTCCAGTCAAGATCCTGAAGTAAGAGTATCTAATTTTTCCCCCTCAGACCCCAAATATGATTTTCGGATCCTAAGTAAAGTTATTTCTATGACAGACATATGATGGAAATGTGTTTGTACTAAATAATAAAAAAAAAAAAAAATAACCATCTCCTCATATGATTATCCTTGATAAGCATTTACCAAGATACGTCTATCCTTTGCATATCCCCAGTACAGTCTCTGTTCCTATTTTTCTCACAAATATTTTATCACTCAACTGTTTTATCAGCATTAGCAAATCAGTAGTGAAATAACAATAATTTTCTTCTTGGTCTATCAGTAACAAATGTGGAATCAATTTGTCATGCTTATGGACCCTGCTCTGCCTATTGACAATGGAGGACCAATACAGACCTCTGAGTGGCAAATTACTCTTGATTCACATTATTGCTGACATTGCTCACAGATATTAGTTTTTACTGTCTTGCTTGTTAACTATGTTATCAATCTGCAGAATACTGTTAGAGCTGCATGTGCACTGTTAGGCTAAGGTGATCAACTATGAAAAGCCAAATGATACATTTTGTGGTTCATGTGTTAATGGGAATATTCTTTAACAAATATGAACGTATTGAAGCTTATAGTTGATTTTATTTAATGACTCATGTCATTAATTTAAATCTTTTATTCAAATGCAGCATGTAAGGCCTATTCGAACATTCAAAATTGATTATGGAGAGTAATAGGCATAAAAAATAATACTGTGATCTTGTTATACTGTCTAAAATCTGATTTAAGAGTTAATGGATGTTAATGTTCTTAACAAATCATGTAACACTTAACAAATACACACAAAATTGCATACTCATTCTAAAGAAGTACATTAAACATGTTAAAAGAGTATATAGTTCCAGCAGATTAAAAATCAAGGATAATGGGTATGTGTTTTGCCTTTTCATCAAGATGTATGTGCAAGAGGATTGTTGATGGTAAGGAATCAATAAGACGATTCTTGCAGTGAATTTTCTTGATCTGAATGAACATCGCAACTGACAAATGTCAAATGACCCTGAAGCTAATACAGACAGAAAGATAATCAACTATGTTCTTAAACCTGAATTTATACTTCTGGAGCAAGATAAAATGTCATGCATTTCAAAGTTTATGAGTCTCAAAATAACAGACCAAAGAGAAGTGATGTCTTCTTTCTGATGTTTCATGAAAGGGACTCTGTGCATATTGTGAGCAAATTAAGCATTAGACATTAAAATCTTCACTTTTATATAAATTATATAAATTATAGCTCTACATTATGAATCAGCTGAACATAAATTTAAATATGTGTTATGTTCTTCATTTTAGCAAGTTGATGTGGTTAAAGTAAGGCATTTGCTAACTTAACCTTATGAAACCAGGACCAATGAGAGTTGCATTCAATTGATTTGTCAAGCTCCCTAAACAGGCTGCCAAACACATGACGTTAAATCCAACCTGAAATGATCCTAGTGTCTAATCTCATGCTGACTATGAACAGTCTCTAGACTAATCATATACAAATAACCTTCCAGTTTCATTGATCTGGAGTTTTCAGGTGTGTGAATCATGTTCAGCCACACGCCTGGCTCCTGCCATCCTTGCTCTCAGCTTGTATTTCCTTGGGTGTCATCTCATCTCTTTCTCCCTTTATTCTACTTTGCATGAGGAATATGTGATAAACAAGAAATCCACAAAGCCTGTGTTAGAAACTCAGAGTTTAGCTATTTTGTAGTTCTCTGGAATAAAGTAGAGAAGATATCAGAAGATCCATTTATCACTCTCTTGAAACACGTTCAGCTTCATAGCTCTGTCATATATTGATATACTTGCTTGCTGTTGTGCAGAAATCTCAGGCATGCACCGTGATCCCTATTTACTGATGAATATAAAACATTGTCCATACCCCCAAAATAACTCATGTAACTCAACCTCACAAGAAGCAGAAAATGGAAACTTTCCATATGCACTGATTAATTGAAGAGCAATTGTGTTATGCAGTGAACCTTGAGCACTATGTCCTATAGGTATTTAGACTCAGGACCTCATTGAGAGCACTATTGCTCCCTCCTTGACTACAGTCTGAGCATCTCCCCCATTAAACAAACAGGCATGGAGCTGAGGTGAGTGCATGTGCTCAGTATTTAACTCCCAAACATGGAGTTATGACCTGGTGAGCATGCTAGGATTCACATAGTCTACCAGGATTAATGCAGTGTACCAGGACAACAACTGTGTGGCCGACTGTACATCTGTAAATGGCACTACAGCCAACAGCTCTCAAAAGTCAAGTTATGCAATTTAGCCAAATTCATCTATCAATACTTACGAAGTTGATCATTTCACCCATGAATTCTACTGGATTGTTTCCAGTTTTTTCTGCTGCAGGAACAGTCAGTCACCCCAGATAAAATAATCTCAATGCTTTAGGAGCAAGAATATTCAAAAAGGACCAGATTACCCTGAGTCCCATGAGTGATACTCGCAAAGCTCCTATATAGTAGTAAAAACGGTAAGGGATGATGGCCACATGTGTTGCACATGTCACTGTGCTACCTTGGCTTTACAGTAATGCTATCCTTTCCACAGCTGTAAAAGCAACAGAAACTACAAAGCACATTTATACTAGAAATAATATGGAGCAGGAACCATGTTTTAACTTAAAAATAATAAAGAGAGTCCTGTTCTTTTGTTGGAGCTCTGTTGAGGGTGTAGTAATGCAATAATAATCATAGTAAAGTTGTGTAATAAAAGTCCTCCAGTATAAATGTGAAGATGGAATATATATTACTACTAAATGTATCAATAAATATTTATATTTCTACAGTACCCTAACTTGTAATTAAGATTAGGCCACATTTTATAATGCAAATACATTTTTTAATCCAAATACAAAGGCAAAAATCTGCAGACAGGCCACAGGTATTATAAAAATGAGAACATAACTTTTAAACAAAAGAATAATGTAAATATTTGTCATAGATTTCCTAGCTGCCTTTCTTTAACTATTTGGAGCAAGGAATTGGAAAAAAGAAAAGATGAGAAAGACTAAAATTTTGTCATGAGTTGCCTAATAACAATCAGTAATGATGGTGACAGGAATTATGTTTAAGGAATGATATAAAGAAATGTAATTCAAAATTTATCTAACACTTTTCCAATGTAAAGCATTATGTCAGAATATACTGCAAAGCTGAGAAGGGAACTGAAGTGTAGGAGAACTCATGGAAAAAGTGACATCACTGAAAACTTTTAGGGGTGCCAGATTGTAACAGCAAAGCTAACCTTTAATCTCCTTTCAGAAAAAGAGTAATGAGAAACGCAGCAGATCCAGTACAAGAAAGATGAGGTCAGAGCAACAAGGTAGGAAGAGGATCTCCACAGAGCCTTACAGGAAATGCTTATGTTAAATTGTTATACAGTAATGTAGAATTCAGAATGAGCATCCTTGAAATAATTTTTAAAATGAACACACATACACAAAAATATAGTGGATTAGGTTTGTACTCATTTTGATAAATATGCTAATTTTATGGACAATTTGTGCTGCAAAATATATTTGGGATCTTAGAATATTCGGAAAATAAAAATAGGAAGTAGCAATTGCCTTTATGACATATTGAAGGAACAGTAACATATACAACTTACCAAGCACTCAATATCAAAGATTGTATTAGAAATATTAATCATAATCTATTTGTGAAGGAATAAAAAGCTGCTTTGTTCAGTTACATTTTTCCTCTAGAAGCTCTCCATTAACACATGAGCACATACCACACATACTTTCTGTTAATCACAATCTTTCTTACAAATTGGTTTCTTCTAAAGAATACATAGGAAGCAGATGAAAAATCAATGCAAAATTTGAACATGCTTGTATTTTAGGATTTGTTACTAATGGCCATATGCTAAATGGAGGGGTAAGAGAACACAGCATTTCAGGATGGCTTTTGAAAATACCCTTAGACATTTGGGCAGCTCCACAATACTGCTTTGCAAAACCATTTCAGCAAAGACCAAAGTTGCTGAACTTATTTAACATGCATTACTGAGTTGCCAACACATAAAAAAACAGGTGTAAGTCACTAAAGAAAGTTATAAAAGAAATAAAATCTATGTGCACTTTTAATGAAGATTTTTCCATAACAATATAGAAATATATTTTATCATATTTTAATGATTAATCATTAAAATATAAAAAAAATATCTATTGTCATCGTAGGAAATATACGTACTTTTTTACTCAAAATTGGAATATTTTTCTCTATGGTAGAAATTTATGGAAATTGTACTGAGAAACTACTTTTGCAAGTGGAATAGTGATGTTCATCTCAAATATGTCGAAAGAAAGTAACTATTAAAAAAACACCTTTTTCAGACATATTCTGCCCTGAATTTAGTGAAAAATGCTTTTGATGATAATTCAAAGATCAGTCCTGCTGCCCTCAATGTCCACAAAGGATATCAGTGTTTTTTTCCTCTGAGAACTCAGATTACAATTAGTTGAGGACATAAAACAAAATAGCTATAGCAACTTCACTGACTATTTTTTGTGCTTATTTCTTTTTGACTTTGTAAAAAAGTAAGGCAATGAAGGATGTACTGTTGCTGTAGTAATTTTCATCCTCTTCAGCTGCTGTGCCACACATTCTAACTTAAATGTGTAGAGACAGAAATTAATGCTGTGGAACATGCAGAATGAGAAACATTCACAAAAAAAAAAGTTGTTTTGCTTCATTACCACATTTAAAACTTAAGGGCAACAATAACTTTCAGCAGTTAACATTTAACTAGATGGCTAAGGTTAAATGCAGAATGAAAAGCAATTACATATAGCAGATAAAGATTACATTTCAAATCAAGATATTTTTAATTATGTGCAACTTTGCAGAAAATATATTATTTGGCACAATTTCATAGACATTTAAAATTAAAGTTCAGACCACAAGCAAGGTCACTCCAGAGTTAGGCCTGCGTAAATTTTTAGTTTGAAAAAAAGGTTAAAATAAAGTATAGGAGAGAGTTTACAAAGCAATAACTTTCAGTAACACCATTCTGAGAAAATACAGTAAAGCAAGGTGCTGTAGATGAAGGCTGATTCAGATTTTTTGCCAAAAGATTTACTAAAGTCACCAGAGATAGGTATAAGCCATCCACCTGGCCTTCTTCAGAAAAAAAGTCACTGAATTTCACCCAGTTTCATCCAGAGATTTGATATCTATAATTTCTGAATTTCAGATTAATGAAATTCTGTCTATATTATACATTCAAGAAAGGTACATGTCCTTTTTTCTCAGCAAACTATTCCTTTAATGGTATTTCTGCTCCAAAAATCACTTTGCATTTTATTTACATACAAAGGCTAAGGCCACCCAGAAACTCCTGTAACAAAAAGTGCCTTAAGCTAACAGAACCTGAAACAGCTGGGGATAAAAGTATGTTTTCACATTCAAACATGGGTAAAAAGAACACACCAGTTAGCTGAGGCTTTACTTTAGTATGTATATATGTTAAATATTACAGAATATTTCATTAGTAGTAATGATACTACAATGATGTCCACAGCATCCCTCATGGTCAGAATCAAGACTGTCCTCAACTTTTAAAAGTATCTGCATTTTTTACTGTTTGTTGACTTGCCCTGCACAGCAAGAGTTAGGCAATTAAACATGGCATTTGAAAGTTCTTTGGTGAATAAGTGGATACATTTTCTGGTGTTTCTGGGACAGAATATAAAGAAAGAATCATGAATTGCAAACCGTCCTTTCTCTTCAGTGATGTAAATCACTTATTAATGCTTTCATGGATGCTATAAAAATAGCATTAGGACACCCTAATGAATAAACTAACCCACTGTTAGGAAGAAACCCACTGCCCATATATAAATGCATGCATTTACATAAAGGAGAGATCTATGGTCCAAAACTTCTGCAAATTCTCTTGTAGCTCCAGAAGTAAAATTTAGCCTCAAAATAGAGTACAATTCCGTAGAAACTGTAACAATGAGGTTTTAAAAGGAAGCCTGATTGTTTTAAATATAATCTATGTGTCAATTGACAGAAGTGGTATAATGTTGCTTGGCATTTGCAAACAGCATTGACATTTTCAACAAATGCTGAGGAAAAGTGTATGGGAGCACAGTGATATACAAACCCAAAGGAGTAATTTCTCTAATTTCATATTCTACACAGTCCCAGTGGGTTCCTAAAGTATATCTTTGAGATAATAAATGTAATTTTCCATGCTACATTTTCTATTAATGAGGAAAGGTGGAAAAGCCAGCAAATTAATGAGAAATGAAAAAGACTTTTGTAATGTCACTTATCATACGATTGTTATTAACACAGGAAGATTTAACAAGGGCTGGATAAATGTTTAAGACAAGCAGGAGAAATTTCATGTGTAAAGTAAGCGCAGACATTAAAAAGACATAGATTACTATTTCCCAGTATAGTATTAACTATGTATAAACTTAATCTTACATACAAGCCCTGGGAAAAAGTTCTAAAGGTTTTTTTTAGGGTTTTTTTTTTTTTTTTTGAAACTATTTGTTGAGAGTTCTGGGAAACAGTGATATCTGTTAATGGAAATTGCAACAGTTGTCATTTAGCCCTACACATTGCAGCAGAAATGGGTTTAAAAGTATCACTATGGGCCATGGCCTATAACCTATGTATCCTTGCCCTGTGGAAGCCACTAAACCTTGAGCTCCTGGTGATATACAGCACTGATGAAATATCTTAGTGTCTTGTTTGCATGTGCTGTAGTTTAGCATACTTTTAAGAGATTCACACTCATAAGGCTAATAAGAGGATCTCAAAAGCTATGGAACAAAAGTGGTTATCTTGTCAGTAATTTCAATATTAAAGTTAATTTCCATGAAGATCATAAATGACAAAACTTCTCAAATTACTGTGTAAAAATGAAGCTGGTTAACAGAACTTTGTTCATATACTCACTGAAAACCATCACATTTGCCTTCAAAAAGTTCATAGAGAGACACTATTGTATCACTGAGCTTCACAGAATCATTAGGGTTGGAAAGGATCTCTGGAGATCATGTAGCCCAATATCCCTGCCAAGGCAGGGCCACCTAGAGCACATTACACAGGAACACATCCAGGTGGGTTTTGAATGTCTCCAGAGAGGGTGATTTTGGTGTACTAGTTGCACCTTGTCTAATTGCTAACTGCAAATTAGATCTTCAGTGACAAAACTATTTGGAGAGACCACGGGTTGTGTGGAACCAGCTGAAAACCAGCATAATTTTAAAATCAGCTGAGGGGTAAGCAAATGTAGCTATGTATTACAGTAATTTTAACTAAAAATGGGAAGTAAATTTTTCAGAAAACTAACAATATCTGCTACTCACCTTAGCTACAGTAGACAGTAAAACGTATATTTAAAGAATTTTCAATCCACTGAAAATATAATACAGGCCCATTTTTTTTTATCTCACCCATATCTAGAAGCCCACTGCCTGACTCAGAGAGCTTCTGCTGTTCGTAAGGAGTAAGACACCTAAATTTAGCTGTCTATGCATGAGGTGTCTACATATGAGCTTGTTGTGAGAGTCAGTTACCCAACATAGGCATTTGGTGCCATCATAGTGACCAGTGGTATTCCTTTCCCACCTTTAGCTCCAGACAGACACAGCTCCACTGTCCATTTTATGTTGTATCTGTCAGCCCTGGCAGATTCATCACCAGCTCAGCTGACAGACTGGATTTACTAGACCTCCGCAGCCTACAGTCAAATTTTAGATACTGGTTCACATGTAGACACTCAAATTCAAAACTCCTAATTCTGAACTGAATCCTGTGCTCTGTAAGATAGAGTATAACATTTAGTGACTGTAAACATGTTTTAATAAGGAGCTGATGTGCCCTGAAAGTATCCTCCAGCTTCACACAATTTAAACCAAGACTTCCTATTCAGTAGAATAGTTAATATAACAGATTCGGTTAAATCTAGCCTTAAGTTATTGTTATTAAACCTCTAGTAAACATAAGGATTCCCTTGATAATTTGATACATATTTTATATTGCAATTCATAGACATAATTGACTTTTTGAAAATATTACAATTGCTAGCATTTTATTACATAAAATCAAAATAATTTCTGTATAGCATTTATGTAAAAAGGAAATAAACTACATATTCACTTTTTTATAGAGGCTATTGCCTTCACAGAATCAAAACAACAATGAACCATTTGGTAGACATTCTTGTTTCTGAAAAGTTCAACTGAACCAATGAGAGTGACTTATGCCATATCAATAGTCACTGTTGGAACTGCAGATCAAAGCCCTTCTGCATTACACTTTACCCTTGTGTAATTACACATAAATATTATCCAAAAAATATTAGCTAATAAACTAAGTTCCCCCAATGGGTCCAACTGTCCATCTCAGTTGCCCCTGCAGCTTAGTCAATGTGTGTTACTATTCCCTATCGAATACAAAGGGCTTTGTAAGATGGCATTGGCAACTGGAGATAAAACCAGCTTTGACACAGTTACAGATGTTTTCACTCCCTTTGCTATGTATGCAATATGCCACTACTAAATGAGAGCTTATTTACCATACAGTGATGGAAAGATATAGTTCTCTCTCTTTGTTTCTCAAGCATATTTCCAGTAAGTATTCATGAGTGTCTGCAGTTTCGCATTGTTGCTCTGTTAGAGCCACAGCCATAGGCTTTCAGAGAAAAGTGTTACCTTAACATACACATTTCTAATATTTTGTATCCCTCAATATGATACTTGTTATATATTTATTGATATACTTGTTTAATCAGGGAGCCAACTTACTGTCATCATATTATGTTTAGATATAGTTCTGAATATGTAGTATTCAGAATATATAGTTTATAGTACTACATATAGAATATGTAGTGCTCAGAATCAGTATGAGAATATGAATATGAAATAAAATATTAATTCTCTTGGGGGAACAGACACTGAATGACAGGAATACAGAAATTACTGAAAAACATATATTCAATTCCCTTGGAAACTTGGCCCATTTATTTTCATATATAGTGCAATAAATTTTTAAAGCCCTTTATTGCCTGTGTATTCACTGAGGAACCTAGCATGAAAACAGGCTTATATTCTGCAGTTCTCTAATTAATTTTATGTTGTTTAAATAAATAATTATGTGAAAATCATCTGCTCTTGTTCAAATGTATTATCTGAAAATTATCCACCCGTTCTCTTCCACATCTCTTACCATCTTTTTTCATTATTATTTAATTGAATTTCCATTTTTCAACTCTAAGAATTCCTCACAGGAAACTGAAATAATAGTATTCAGATTGTGTTAATGGTCAAGATATGCTTGGTTGATTATGCTTGGTTCTTCTAAATGTTTCTAGTATCAGGTAGACACAAAGTTTGTACAACATTTCTAAGGATTTGGGGCAAGAAAGGCTATGAAAATCTTATTTCAATTCAATTTCATTGTATATGCCTTTATTGCTTACTGTCAATACAAATCTCACTATTTTATTTAAAACTCCAGATAACAAGGTGATTCCCTAAAGAACTGGTCCCATGCTCAGTGAAGTGGATTTGGATTTAATTGGATCTTGAATGGGATGAATTAGAGGAGTGTGACATACCTCAGCTGGCTTGACTGAACAAAAGGACTGTTTTCTATTTAATAAAAACTGGTGCAAATAACAGATTAAATAATACAGTGTAACTAAATCATTTGAACCAAAGTGTTCTAGACACTATGAAATGGAAGAACAAAAGAAGGATTTTATTTTTGCAAGGATAAATTGCAGCTACTTCAGAGAAGAAAGAGATGTTTCAAAACATGTAGTTTATAAAAAAGTACTAGTATCTTAATTGCAGATCTTATTTTTAAGAGGTAACTTTAAGAAATTAACTTTTCTAGCTGAATATTGGAAAAAAATACTTTAGGAGTCTATATTTTACATTATCACACATTATTCTGAATTACATTCCATTTTTCCAGAATTATTTGGTAGTCCTTCATGTTTGTCTGTGGTTGTTTTCAGTTTCTCTCTTAAGCCTGAGGAAAAGGACATAACTCAAAATAGCTTTAATCCAACCCTATTGCTTGTCTGACTTACTTTTAACAGTGTGAGAAGCACACATCAGGTGGAGATTCAGAATGTGATAGGAATGGTATGGTCACTTGCAGACACCATTATTTATATTTTCAGGCCTCAGAAACACCACTCTGGGGTGTAAAATTCCTTTCTATATGTGTGTATGTCGTGGTTCAAGCCCAGCCGGCAACTTGGAACCACGCAGCCGCTCGCTCACTCCCCCCCTCCCTTCCTTCCTCCCCCTGCTCCCGGAGGGATGGGGAGGAGAATCGAAGGAATGTAACTCCCACGGGTTGAGATAACAGCTCTCCAGTAACTAAGGTATAATACAAACCACTACTGCTACCAATAATAATGATAAGAGGAATAACAAGGGGAGAGGACACAACCGCTCACCACCCGCCGACCGATACCCAGCCCGACCCGAGCAGCGATCTGGGCCTTCCGGGTAACTCCCCCCAGTTTCTATACTGGGCATGACGTGCTGTGGTATGGAATACCCCTTTGGCCAGTTTGGGTCAGGTGTCCTGTCTCTGCTTCCTCCTGGCTTCCCCTCCTCCCTGGCAGAGCATGAGACTGAGAAAAGTCCTTGGTCAGAGTAAACATTACTTAACAACAACTAAAAACATCGGTGTTATCAGCATTGTTCCCAGACTGAAAGTCAAAACCACAGCACTGCACCAGCTACTAAGAAGGAGAAAAAAATGACTGCTGTAGCTGAACCCAGGACAGTGTACTATTGTGTGTGCAATACAATTATGTGTTGCTATTCACCCTTTCAAACAAAAGAGAAGAGTCTGCAAACTACTGTACAGGTAAAAAAATCTCTTGTCCAAGTTCACGATAGTTACATGGTACCACAGTTCGTCATGATACACTGCAATTAAAAGTGAGAGACAAACCTAAATTTCAAAGCCATCCATAATCCTTCCTCCATCAATGTTAACATCTATATAATGTGTGTGTATGTATATATACGTGTGAGTGTGTATTCTACTTAAATTTATAGAAAACAGGAATACAGGTTGTTGAATTGTTTATGGTACTGACATATTTGTTGGTTCACTCTTTTTTTTGTGACCAGTAAGAAATGTGGGTATCTGTCACTAGCTCTTAGATTCTGGCTTGCTCACAAGGGAATAGAAGAAGGGAATTAAAGAATAAACAGAAGGTCTTACAACCACCTGAAACAAGCCACACTGAGCAGCTTACTCAGAATGTAATTTATCTTTATTTTTCCTGAGAGTTTTAAGAAAAGTGACAGGGAACACACGGGACAGAGCACTAGAGAAATTGAACCTCAAAAGGGGAGAAAGTGTTTTATGTTACCTCCTGGTTAGCAGCAGCTAGTTCTTCTTCCAGTGCAGAGACTCTTTCTAAAGAAACCCTCAGTCGTTCCCTTACCTAGAAGAAAAATCAAAATATGTGCAGTAACGTAATTTCTATCAGTCTTTAAAGATTATATAATCTGCCATATGCACTACTGGATGCCCTGCCAGTCCATTTGCAGGCATGTGTGTTGCATCCTTTCATGAGACCATACAGTGTTCTAAACGTTTAAACCTGACCATAGGAAAACTTAACCCACTAAAATAGGTGTCAAACTTGAAGTGCCATACTGCTGTTCCACAGTTTGCCTGTAATTTTATGGATACACAGCAAATGCAAATATTCTAAGACCACACTAGGCATAAAAATAAAATGTTGTTTACAAGCATCTTTTACAAAGAGTAAGAAAAATACATTTGCAGATGTTTTAAGTCCGGTTCATGGAAGATAACTAATCTGTTCATATTAATTGGATTCAACAAATTCATTGCAAAAATAACTTGCAGCATTGCCTTCAGGCACACATACTAGAGATTTTTATATCATCATGCAGTTTGTTTTGGTTTTGCAAAAAGTCATAAACAGGATATACTATCATAAGCAGAAAAGATGTCTGTGTTCATGTCAGTTTCATAGATAACCTGTTCCAAGGATGTGTATGATTTACTCATTATTGGTAATATTGTAATTATGACTAAATATTAATTATTAGCATATTTATTTAATACCTTTAAAGACATATTTACTGTTGTTTGAGTGCTCTGGCTCAGCATCAACTCATGTAGTGATAGACAACCTAAGCTGGCAATGTAGTGACCAGTTTCCTAATATGATCAAAAGCAAATCAGACCTAAGGTGATCTTCACTGCTGGGTGCAGGTGACTCTCTCTCCTGACTATGAAGGGAGCCTATGGCAACTCCTCTCCTAACCTACACAACTTCATTAGGCACCTCCCATTAACCTCACATTACAACCTGGTTCATGAGTCAACACTCAGGATATACATGCATGCTCCTGCAATAATGCAGCAATGCTCTTCCAGCTGATGATCCAAGGATGTTTAAGGCTATTAGCAATGTTTATAGGGAAAGTTAGCATATTCTCTTAGACCAGGAGATGTAGCTGGCAAATGAAGCAAAACAAAAACCTTTTATGTACAATGGAACACAGTACTTCAAGTACATACAATTGTTTACACACCCTTGACAAATACAGGAGATCCCTGAAAATGTTGGATATGTACTAATGGTTCCATATTTTTTCCAGTGATACCTCTTAGTCTAATAAGCATT